>NW_027308306.1:0-131585 GCF_047496885.1 Scyliorhinus torazame | reverse complement strand
GCTATAAGTACCTCACGCATGAGTAAAACGTTGCGAAAGAAAAGGCAACTGATCAAAATGCGAAGAAGTTGAAAAATAAATAAGCAGAGGGCAGTTTGAATAAGAACAGTAGAGCTTTGACATGAAACTGATAGAAATGGGTAAACAAAGCGATTTTAAATGACACTCACCATCCCAGATTACTGACTCAACCATTAATCAGGGTTTCTGCTACATGGGCAGGATTCTCCAGTCCCCCAGCTGCATGTTCCTCGGTGGTGCACCATTCCCTGGTGGTGGGTTTCACTACTTCTGCCGCTTGTCAATGGGATTTTCCCCCCACATCGCCAGGAAACCCGCTGGTGGGCGTGTGCTGCTGGCGGGAACAGTGGATCTCAATGGCGGCAGAATTCCAGTTAAGCTGTCAGGAAGAAAGGGAGGGAATCCTGTTCAGCAACCTAGGAGACTGCAACTTTTCACCCATTATCCATCGGCCAATCGTAAAATCATGACATTGCCCAAAGTGGAAGGCCTTGCCAAATGGAGGGAACATCCACATTCTGGCGATTTTCCCCGCCCAAATGAGGCAAATTAATTTATTATTTTTTTCCCTCTCCCATTCTCCATCCTAGCCCTTGTCTCGCCCCTCCCCTCCCCTCCCTTTCCTATTCATTGTTCAGCATTTCTTTTCTTCCCATTCATTCGCTCTCCTCTCCCATTCCTTTCTCCCCCATCCTCACCCTTTCCCTCCTCCTGCTCTTCCTTTCACCCTCGTTGCTCTTTTCAGTCGATCTTCCATCCTCACCCTCTCTACCCTGCATCTGATTCCTTGCACCTCACTTATTCTGCAGTTTCAGTCGTGGCTGAGTGGACTGACTCAGAAGGTTGTGCTCATTATCTAGTCTGACACTCCAGTGCAGTACTAAAGGAATGCAGATCTGCCGGAAGTGCCACTTTTGGAAGAGACATTAACCCAAGCCTTGTCTGCTTTTTAGGTGGACATAAATAATAATATTAATCTTTATTAGCGTCACAAGTAGGCTTACATTAACACTGCAATGAAGTTACTGTGAAAATCCCCTATTCGCCGCGCTCCGGAGCCTGTTCGGATACACTGAAGGAGAATTCAGAATGTTTAATTCACCTGACAAGCACGTCTTTCAGGACTGGTGGGAGGAAACCGGAGCACCCGGAGGAAACCCACGCAGATACGGAGAACATGCAGACTCCGCACAGACAGTGACCCAAGCCACAAATCGAACCCGGGTCCCTGGAGCTCTGAAGCAACAGTGCTAACCACTGTGCTACCATGCTGCCTGTAAAAGATCCAATGGTGCAAAATTTTTAATTCATTTACAGGATGAGCGTCGCTGGTTAGGACAGCATTCATTGCCCATCCCTGACTGCCCTAGGGTTGGACATTAAATGATGGCCTAACCAGCAATGCCCACATCCCATAAATGGAATTTAAAAAAGAGCAATGGAGTTCTCCACGCAGGCTCTGCCTAATATTTATCCCTCAACCAACATTAGACCCTGTACATTGCAGCATTCAATTTTTTTTCAGGGCCCCAGGATATTTGCCTCCACTACCACCAAGAAATACTTCTGGGGCGAAATTCTCCGGAAACGGCGCGATGTCCGCCGACTGGCGCCCAAAACGGCGCAAATCAGTCGGGCATCGCGCCGCCCCAAAGGTGCGGAATGCTCCGCATCTTTGGGGGCCGAGCCCCAACCTTAAGGGGCTAGGTCGACGCCGGACTAATTTCTGCCCCGCCAGCTGGCGGAAAAGGCCTTTGGTGCCCCGCCAGCTGGCGCGGAAATGACATCTCCGGGCGGCGCATGCGCGGGAGCGTTAGCGGCCGCTGACGACATTCCCGCGCATGCGCATTGGAGGGAGTCTCTTCTGCCTCCGCCATGGTGGAGACTGTGGCGAAGGCGGAAGGGAAAGAGTGCCCCCACGGCACAGGCCCTCCCGCAGATCGGTGGGCCCCGATCGCAGGCCAGGCCACCGTGGGGGCACCCCCCGGGGCCAGATCGCCCCGCGCCCCGCCCAGGACCCCAGAGCCCGCCCGCGCTGCCTTGTCCCGCCGGTCAGGTAGGTGGTTTAATCTCCGCCCGCGGGACAGACATTTTAGCGGCGGGACTTCGGCCCATCCGGGCTGGAGAATCGCGGGGGGGGGGGGGCGCCAACCGGCGCGGCGCGATTCCCGCCAGCCCCCGGCGATTCTCCAACCCGGCGGGGGGTCGGAGAATCTCGCCCCTGTTCTTTTAACAATTTTTCCAAACTTCAGGACATCTCAAAGCACTTTACAGACAGTGAAGTACTTTTGAAGTGTAGTCACTGTTGTAATCTGCAAATGATCTGGTCGTTATCCCATTGCTGTTTGTGGGAGCTTGCTGTGCACACATTGGCTGCCATGTTTCCTACATTACAACAGTGACTACACTTGAAATGAAAATCGCTTATTGTCACGAGTAGGCTTCAATGAAGTTACTGTGAAAAGCCCCCAGTCGACACATTCCGGCGCCTGTTCAGGGAGTCTGGTATGGGAATTGAACCGTGCTGCTGGCCTGCCTTGGTCTGCTTTAAAAGCCAGCGATTTAGCCCAGTGAGCTAAACCAGCCCACTTCAAAGGTACTTCACTGCCCGTAAGATTCTTTGAAATGTCCTGAAGTGTGGAAAATTGCCATAAACGTAGAAGTCTTTCCTTCTCGTAGTGGAGGAAAAAACCCTGGGGTCATTCAGAATTATTGGGTGCTACCATATACAGGTTCTGGATAGTGTGAGTCAGATGCCAATCAACCCTTCACTGCATATATTTATTTCTCTAGGTTGTCTATAATCCACAAGAATTAGGGAGGAGTTCAACACAAACATTTAAACAACCAGGAAACAATGTCAAACTGTGGGGAGTCCTGAGCAATGTCATGGAAAGTACATTTGATCTTCCTTTAAGCAGTGGAACAGTTGCTACCTGGCTATTTCTCAAAGTGTTACTGTTGAAAAGAGCACAGGGGAATGAATGTGAAGGAGCTGTGTTTAACGATCAATGTCGTGAACAGCTTTGTTGGAGTATCTCTGCTAGCACTACCATTCTGCTTTCAACAGGTAATTACTATTCAGATTAAAGCTTGATTCAAACAAGATCTGACAGGGTGATTAACTCCCGTCAGGAGAGCTGGGAGCAATATCTGTCCACCTCCACGGTCAGGAGGGAGTTTAAATTCAATTCACATCTTGACTGCAAGTTTACCTAACTCATTTACTTAACATCTTTTGTCCATTTTCTTTCTTCCTCTGTTGATTCTTGCTGGCTGGTATTTTAGTTAAACCTGGTTGTAGCAGCAATTTCAGACGTTGGTTTTTGAGAGTTTGGTTTTCTGTAAATCATGCATGAGGGGCGTCATTCTCCGCCCCCCCAGAGGGTCGGAGAATGGCCGTTGGCTGCCGTGAATCCCGCCCCCGCCGAAGTCTCCTAAGGGAGAAAAGTCGGCGGGGCGTTAATGGTGCCGCTGCCGCGGAGAATGTCACAGGTCTGCGCAAGGCAGCCGATTTTTTTATGCTCGTGCTGGGTTAACTCAGTCCAATTGAACACGGGGAACAATCATCTTCAGCTGGATGAGTCCTGTGCAGGTTATTACAAGGTCATTTTTCAGTTCCTAAAGAATATGGGATTGTCCTTGGGAGTGGAGTCTTTCTGAACATGGGGAAATTGAATCTGAATCACAATGGGCAGTTTGTTAAATAAAACAAAGTCTGAGAGTACATCAGATTTACAGCAGAGAATACAGAGTAAACCAGCAGTATCTGTAAATCCTTCATCCCTCGATCATATTCTTGCTGGACCAACTTGCCCCCTTTGCTCCTTCAATACTGGATTACTGCCCTTTTCCTGTTCCCTCCACTCAACCACCTAAGGTAAGTTTTTCAGTCAATATACACCATCCTTCCTTTGATCTTTTTGTGCATAGCCACTCTGCCTTACTGCCTCCCAACCTCCAATGGCCTGCTTAAAACCAACCTCTTTAACTGTACTTTCAATCCCCTCTCTATATCCGTTCCACTCGATCAGTAACATCCCCTCATCCTCCCCGTCCAAATGGAGGATGTTATAGAAATGAATGGCCTTGTTCATGCTATCAGTAAGATACATGCATCTAAATGCGAAAAGCTCAATAAATCCTAATAATGAATAACAGTTTTCCTAAATTGGCCTGTTACTTTAGATCCTTGGACTCTTTGGTTTAGTTGTGAAATGTATAAATGGGAGAAACTCTCTGTTTTTCTTTACAATCTGCTTTTTAAAGTGGCGACGTTCCAAAATGTTTAATTGGCTTCAAAGAAACTTCTGTTTGTTGCCACAACATTGGTATATTCATGGCTTCACTTGGTAATGCCCCTGATACGTTTTCTTTGGATAGAATGTGCCATCGAAAGTATGACTCTGGAAGGAATGAGACTATTTCCTTTCCACATTATTGAGAGGTGACCGGTTTCAATTCTGTTAAAAATGACACTTTGCTTAACGAAAATCCAGGTTCTCTCTGACTAACTGTCCGAGCAGTGCTTTTTTATTTCTCTCTAAAACCCATCTTTTAAAATTGTGTGAAAGCATGTTAATTGCAGGGTCCGTGCTGGGGTGGAGGTTGGGGGGGTCCGTGCTGAGGTGGAGGTTGGGGGGGGTCCGTGCTGGGGTGGAGGTTGGGGGGGGGTCCGTGCTGGGGTGGAGGTTGGGGGGGTCCGTGCCGTGCCGGGGTGGAGGTTGGGGGTTGGGGGGGGGGTCCGTGCTGGGGTGGAGGTTGGGGGGGGGGTCCGTGCTGGGGTGGAGGTTGGGGGGGGTCCGTGCTGGGGTGGAGGTTGGGGGGGGGTCCGTGCCGGGCTGGAGGTTGGGGGGGGTCCGTGCTGGGGTGGAGGTTGGGGGGGGGTCCGTGCCGTGCCGGGGTGGAGGTTGGGGGGGGGGTCCGTGCTGGGGTGGAGGTTGGGGGGGGTCCGTGCTGGGGTGGAGGTTGGGGGGGGTCCGTGCTGGGGTGGAGGTTGGGGGGGGGTCCGTGCTGGGGTGGAGGTTGGGGGGGGTCCGTGCCGGGGTGGAGGTTGGGGGGGGGGGTCCGTGCCGAGGAGGGGGATGGGTGGGCAAGTGAGTTGGTCCACCAGGGGGGGGGTCCGTGCTGGGGTGGAGGTTGGGGGGGGGGGTCCGTGCTGGGGTGGAAGTTGGGGGGGGGGGTCCGTGCTGGGGTGGAGGTTGGGGGGGGTCCGTGCTGGGGTGGAAGTTGGGGGGGGTCCGTGCTGGGGTGGAGGTTGGGGGGGGGGGTCCGTGCTGGGGTGGAGGTTGGGGGGGGGTCCGTGCTGGGGTGGTGGTTGGGGGGGGGGTCCGTGCTGGGGTGGAAGTTGGGGGGGGGTCCGTGCTGGGGTGGAGGTTGGGGGGGGGGTCCGTGCTGGGGTGGAGGTTGGGGGGGGTCCGTGCTGGGGTGGAGGTTGGAGGGGGGTCCGTGCCGGGGTGGAGGTTGGGGGGGGGGGGGGTCCGTGCCGAGGAGGGGGATGGGTGGGCAAGTGAGTTGGTCCACCAGGGGGGGGGTCCGTGCTGGGGTGGAGGTTGGGGGGGGATCCGTGCTGGGGTGGAAGTTGGGGGGGGGGGGTCTGTGCTGGGGTGGTTGGGGGGGGGTCCATGCTGGGGTGGAAGTTGGGGGGGGTCTGTGCTGGGGTGGAGGTTGGGGGGGGGGGGTCCGTGCTGGGGTGGAGGTTGGGGGGGGTCCGTGCTGGGGTGGTGGTTGGGGGGGGGTCCGTGCTGGGGTGGAAGTTGGGGGGGGTCCGTGCTGGGGTGGAGGTTGGGGGGGGTCCGTGCTGGGGTGGAGGTTGGGGGGGGGGGGTCCGTGCTGGGGTGGAGGTTGGGGGGGGGGGTCCGTGCCGGGGTGGAGGTTGGGGGGGGGGGGGGGGTCCGTGCCGAGGAGGGGGATGGGTGGGCAAGTGAGTTGGTCCACCTGGCCAGGTGCCAGCCTCCAACAGTTGGACCCATGCGGTCCATGCCACCTGGCTGGGGGGAGGAGGGGATATGGGCAATGATGACATGTCGTCGTTCCCCTCCCCCCCACCAGGCCGTCATGTTTTCAGATCATCCAACGATGTTGGCCGCCGTAGTGGCAGCCGCTCATGTCTATGTTGCCCTGGATGAGGAGGAGGAGGAGGAGCGTGCCAGAGAGGCGGCGCAGGCTGACGCAGAGGGGCAGGCGGCAGCCGCCCAGGCTGGAGGGACACCTGACCGACAGGACGAGGAGGGGGAGGAGGACGTCGCGGCCCCACGGCAACGGAGGCACCCGAGGGCGCCCCGTGTGTACCGGCCCCGGCAGTCATACCAGGACCTCACGGACCGGGAATGCAGGAGGAGACTCCGGATGAGCCGGGAAACCGTGGCAGACATCTGCCACCTGCTGGCACACCTGTCACTGCGTGGCACTGGCGGGGGACACCCTCTCCCCGTGTCCGTCAAGGTTACGGTGGCCCTGAACTTTTATGCAACGGGGTCATTCCAGGCACCGAGTGGGGACCTGTCCGGCATATCGCAGACATCGGTGCATCCGGGCAGTGACAGATGCCCTATATGCCATGGCGCACCGCTACATCCGCTTCCCCGTGGACCGGGCCAGCCAAGATGCCCGGGCCGTGGGCTTCTCTGCCGTTGCCGGGTTCCCCATGGTCCAGGGCGCGATCGATGGGATGCACGTCGCCGTGCGGCCACCTGCAGATAACAGGGCCGTGTTCACCAATAGGAAGGGGACCTATTCGATGAACGTACAGGTGGTCTGCGACCACCGCATGATGATCCTGCACGTCTGCGCCCGTCACCCAGGCAGTGTACACGACTCATTCGTGTTGTCGCGGTCATCCATCCCCGGCATGTACGAGGGACGCCATCCCCGGCTGAGGGGCTGGTTGCTGGGCGACAGGGGCTACCCATTGCGATCGTGGCTGATGACGCCTATACGGAGGCCACGCAATGAGGCGGAGAACCGCTACAATGATGCCCATGTAGCGACGAGGGGAGTGATCGAGAGGTGCTTTGGCGTGCTGAAGATGCGTTTCAGGTGCCTGGACCTCTCTGGGGGCGCCCTTCAGTATCGGTCAGATAGGGTCGGCCGCATCATTGTGGTGTGCTGCGTCCTGCACAACATAGCCCAGCAGAGGGGCGATGTGCCGCAGGCAGAGGAGGGCGGAGTGGAGGAGCAGCAGGAAGAGGCCCATTCCTCCCCAGATGAGGGGGATGGGGGCAATGGTCAGGGCAGATGGGGTAGACACAGGCGGGTGGCTGTCCACCGTTACCGGCTGGCCCAGCGGGCACGGGACAGACTGATAGACGCCCGCTTCACTGACTAGATGGGCGTGGGAATCGGGTAGTATAGCCACAGACCGCACACCATGGCAACAGCCGACCACCCACACCCCCCACCCATCCACCCACCCAGCACCCTCACCCCCAACCCCACCCACCCACCCGCATGCACACCAACCCCCCCATTGCCGATCCACCTGCGGCACAACGGGCCGGGCTCACACAGTTGCGGGTGGACGCGTGTCTATCGCAGGCCATGGAGGATGATGACAACCCGCCCTGCGATGAGCTCCTTGCTCTACATCGTTGGACTATGTCTGACCCATGGCCACAGTACCACCATCCACCCGGACCATCCCTGCATGCGGCTGTGACACTGCAGCGCACGGTCCCGTCCTCTGCCCGGGGGATGTTAATGGCGGCCCAGGGGGAAGGGGGCAGACTCACCTGGGGCTGAGGTAAGACCACCCCTCACACACACACTTGCGCTCAACGTACATGACACCCCCGCACACTTTGGACAGAGCACAAAGGCAGCTTCTGTAGGTGTAACATTGACTTTAATAACCAAAGGAGTTCATGCACGTGCCCTAGCCCCTCAAACTCATCTGTGCCCTGCACCCGTGCCAACTTACTCAGTGTCTAATTGTTTGGCCTTACGGGCCCTTTGACTACGTCTACGTGGTTCCCCAGACGGTACAGCAGAACTGGAGGTGGACTCCTGTGATTCCTGCCCTCTGACACTGGATCCCTTTGGCGGCCGTTTCCTGGGGCGTCCTGGCCTAGATGGGCCAGGCTGCGGCCCGGGCGACTGGGATGGCGAGCTGCCAGCCTGTCCTGCCCGTTGCTCACCCGATGCACCTGGGATGGAACGGGGGGAGTCCGAGGTGTCGCGGTGTACCGGGACCTCCCCTACAGAGGGAGCCGGGACGGACCACACCACCTCCTCCTCCCTCGGGGTGCCCGATGGCCCCCAGGCCTCTACATGGGTGGGGAATGCGAACGGACTGGCCATCCAACGCCCCCCCGACATCTGGCGCTGCCAGTCCTGGAGGCCCGTGCTGGTATCGACAGGGGTCTGCAGGTTTGCAGCCATGGAGCCCAGGGTGTTGGCAAACCCTGTCTGTGACAGTGCGACGCCGGCTCGCACATGGCCACTGGCGCCGATGCCCTCATCGATGGCCTGAAGAGACTGGGCCATGGCCTGCTGAGACTGGGCCGTGGCCTGCAGAGACTGGGCTATGGCGTTGAGCGCCTCTGCAATCTGGCGCTGGCACTGGCTCATGGCCTCCTGTGAGAGGGCAGCCATTTCCTGGGCCACAGACGCCGCCTGCACGGAAGGCCCCAGGCCTCGCAAACCGTTCCCCATGTCTGACACCGTCGCACCCATTGCCTCCACCGCGGACGCCACCCGTGCGGTGTCAGCCTGGGTGGCACGCATGACCGGCACCACTCCCAGCTCCTGGACGCGGGTGGACTCCTCCACCTGCGACCGCAGCCGCCGCAAGCCACCCGTCACCCTCTTCGCTCGTCTCCGGGTCGGTGGTTGCATCGGATCTATGTGTGGGTGTGGTAACTGCAGGAACCCGGGATCCATCTGGGCGGCAGATGTTCGCTTGGGCTGGGCTGCCCTCCGACCGCCCGGTCCCTCTGCTGCTCCTACCTCCACCTGCTGTACCGGGACGGCTGTGTTGTGCGCACCAGTGAGTGTACCAGACGCCTCATCACTAAAGTGCCCAACCGTGGTGAGTGTTTCTGCGATGGTGGAGGGTGTTGGTGACAGCAGTGGCGTTGTGTCGTGCTCTTCGTCCCACTCTGAGTCCATGGCACTTTGGGGTGGGGGTTTGTCTCCACCCATCCACTCTGACTCACTGTCCGGTATTTCGTCTTCCTGGGTAGTGCTGTCCCGGGTAGAGGTGTCCTGGGTAGTGCTGTCCCGGGTAGGGGTGTCCTGGGTCGTGGTGTCCTGCGTAGTGGTGTCCTGGGTAGTGGTGTCCTGGGTAGTGGTGTCCTGGCTCGGATGTGACGGGGGCCTGTGTCTGCCCCCCTCATCGCTGGGTGGTCGCTCCCGCACGTGACGGGGGTGTCGTCTCCCTGTTGCTCCAGGTCTCTCCGTCTCCCATGGTGTGCGAGGGGCATCCTGCGGGCGTCGCATGCTGGAGGGTCCGGGTCTCTCCGTCTCCCGTGGTCTCCGAGGGGCATCCTGCGGGCCTCGCATGCTGCAGGTTGCGGGTTTCTCCGTCTCCCGTGGTCTCCGAGGGGCATCCTGCGGGCGTCGCATGCTGGAGGGTGCGGGTCTCTCCGTCTCCTGTGGTCTCCGAGGGGCATCCTGCGGGCGGTCTGCATCTGCGGGGATGGGTGCCTGGACATAGGGGAGGGTATATAGGGGATATAGGGGAGGGGGGATATGGGGACGGGCTGTCGGTGGCTCACTCGCTAGTACGCCCCCGACCTCTGCATCAGCAACCTCCCGGTCCTCAGGTCCGCCAGCCAGTTCCAGGGCCCTTTCCTCGTGTACGGTCAGTGGCCTCTCATCAGCGGGCCCTCCTCCAGTCCTCACATGCTCCCTATTGTTGTGTGCGTGCTTCTCCCTGGGGGGGGGGGGGCAGGGGTAAAAGGCAACAGTGTTAGGCAGGTATATGAATGCACGCCATCGGTCGCGCGTGCATTGCAGAGGTTAAGGTTAGGGCTGGATTCACTTGGGGATATGGGGGAGGGGGGATATGGGGGAGGGGGGATATGGGGGAGGGGGGGATATGGGGGATATGGGGGAGGGGGGATATGGGGGAGGGGGGGATATGGGGGAGGGGGGATATGGGGGAGGGGGGATATGGGGTAGGGGGGATATGGGGGATGTGGGGGAGAGGGGATATGGGGGATATGGGGGAGGGGGGATATGGGGGAGGGGGGATATGGGGGAGGGGGGATATGGGGGAGGGGGATATGGGGGAGGGAGGGATATGGGGGAGGGGGGATATGGGGGAGGGGGTGTTTTGGGGGAGGGGGGGATATGGGGAGGGGGGATATGGGGAGGGGGGATATGGGGGTTATGGGGGAGGGGGGATATGGGGGAGGGGGATATGGGGAGGGGGGGTATGGGGGAGGGGGGATATGGGGGAGGGGGATATGGGGAGGGGGGATATGGGGAGGGGGATATGGGGGGTGGGGAGGGGGGATATGGGGGAGGGGGGATCTGGGGGAGGGGGGATATGGGGGAGGCGGGGATATGGGGATATGGGGGAGGGGGGATATGGGGGAGGGGGGGATATGGGGGATATGGGGGAGGGGGGATATGGGGGAGGGGGGGATATGGGGGAGGGGGGATATGGGGGAGGGGGGATATGGGGGATGTGGGGGAGAGGGGTTATGGGGGATGGGGGATATGGGGGAGGGGGGATATGGGGGAGGGGGATATGGGGGAGGGGGATATGGGGGAGGGAGGGATATGGGGGAGGGGGGATATGGGGGAGGGGGTGTTTTGGGGGAGGGGGGATATGGGGAGGGGGGATATGGGGGAGGGGGGATATGGGGGTTATGGGGGAGGGGGGATATGGGGGAGGGGGGATATGGGGAGGGGGGTATGGGGGAGGGGGGATATGGGGGAGGGGGATATGGGGAGGGGGGATATGGGGAGGGGGATATGGGGGGTGGGGAGGGGGGATATGGGGAAGGGGGGGTTATGGGGGATGGGGGATATGGGTGAGGGGGGATATGGGGGAGGGGGGATATGGGGGAGGGGGGAATATGGGGGAGGGGGGAATATGGGGGAGGGGGGATATGGGGGAGGGGGGGATATGGGGGAGGGGGGATATGGGGAGGCTCACCCTGCCTGCTCTGACGAGGTTGTTCACCTTCTTGTGGCACTGGGTGCCTTTCCGTGGTGTCAGGGCCACAGCGGTGATGGCCTCTGCCACTTCCCTCCACAGACGCCGGCTGTGGCGTGGGGCAACTCTGCGGCCGTGCCCGGGATACAGGGCGTCCCTCCTCTGCTCCACCGCGTCCAGGAGCGCCTCCACATCGCGTGACTCGAACCTCGGGGCTGAGCGACGGCCAGCCATCCAGTCGGGTGTTGCGGTCGGGTGTTGCGGTCGGGTGGGGGGGAGCAGCGCGGCCTTATGAGCCGTCACGCCGTGCAGCGCGTATGAAGCTGCACGGCGTGAACCACTGCGCAAGCGCGGATCCCGTTACGTCGCTGCTAGCCCATTTCGGGCCGGAGACTATCGACCAATTTTTCCGACGTGACGCAAGTCGGATTTGCGCCGTTTTTTGCGCCGATCGGCGGACTTTCCGCCGATAACGGAGAATTTCGCCCGAGATCTTTCAGAGCAGTGTGAATTTTTGGCACTTTATTTGTCATATTTTCCATCAATCCAGAGTGACTATTTTGTACACACAATGTTCTGATGCTTTCCATCTTCAAATGAGAGCGATATGAATTGAAATAATCAGGGAGGTTCGTGATTCGCATATGAATATGAGAATAGGAGAACATAGACCATCAGCAAATAAACTAGTAAATTCTCCAGGAAACGTCAGTAACTGATGGTTCACTCCTGTACATCAAGTCAGTTGAGGAGCCCCCTGCCTGTCAGAAACTGGTTTGGTTGTTTAATGAACTAAGACCCGTGACAGAACTGTTGGCCACACAATATGCTTGATGGGCTGAATGGCCTATTTCCTCTAACTTAAATCAGAGGGATGATTGAATGTAATTTACTTGCGTTTTGTAAGTTCCGTCCTCAACTCAATAGCCACCCTGCCTCTCAGCTAATAAACAAATAGCTTCAGGGCCCAGCCTGCCCATTTTCTGGACTGACACTGCAGAGCTGTACTGAAGGAGTGTGCATCGTTGGTAGATGTCGTGCTTCAGATGGGATTTTAAACTCGATTGATAGTGTCAACTTCGCTAATTGTTCTTGCCCCAAATTTGGTATCATCACAAAATGTTGTCATAACCCCCACGAGGACCAAGGGGAAACCATAATTGATCTCTCTGTGGGACTCGTGGAGTACAAACCTCCCGGGTACGGGATCGAGGTCCCCCACCTGAAGCTTGTTATGGACTAAGATAAAAGTCAGCCCAAAGCAGGGCCTGGTGTGGTTAGTTCTCCCAGCAAAGACTGTACTGGGCGAGATATGATGCCTTAAGCAGAACTTTGTAAATAGCTAAATAAAACTATGTTCATTTATCGCCAGCTGCCTCTGAGTTACTACAGTTGTAATTTTAATTTGTATTCTAATATTCAAATCGTTTACATGAATAATAAGCCATTCAAAGAGCATCATGCTCTTTGAATAATTACGCTGTAGACGAAAAACAAGTTGCTTATTGTTAAAGTAAATAATTTGTGTCGTGTTTGACAGCCAACAAAGTATTGTTGAAACGGAGACTGTTTGGTGTATGCTAATTTTACCTGCATAACAAAGCCATCAGATGAATAACTAAGGCTGGGTTATTCCACCCCGCCCGCCGCAAGATTGCCATGGGCGGGACGCGAACCATGTAAAGGTCCATTGACATCAGGTAGGAATTTCTGGTCGCCGGGCAGACCCGGCCAGAGGCACCCGCCCTACGTTTTGCTGGTGCTTATTGAGGGATCATTCTTGGACAAGGTGCCTTCTTTGAGATCATTTACAGCTCCCCAAGAGAGTAAAGTGGGCCTTGGTTTAGTAAGATTAACAAAATACAGGAAAGCATTAATAAACAGCTAAAATGGGCATTCAATTGTTGAATGAGTTTCAATATAGGTAAGTGGGAGGTAGTATTCCTAATTCCAATTCTCTTCCCACATCTAGTGAAGCACGAAGGCAGACTTTCCATCTGTTTTAATAGCTAGTTATTCCTGGAGTAGATCGCTCTGTCGCCAATGAAGCAGCATATTCTTGGTTCACATAAAAGGAAACAAATCAAAAAGCTGATAAATTATGTTAATTTGTGTGGAATTATATTTAGATCACACTTAGAGTGCAAAGAACAATTCTGATTTCTGTATTATAAAAAAATATCGAGGCCCTGCAGAAGGTGAAAAGAAAATGATCAGAGTTCTGTCACAAGTGAGATTGTTACACCTGTCAGGTAAAATTCAACAGGTTGGGTCTCTTCATCGAGAAAAGAAATGTTCTGATGGAGGTCCTTTCAGATGATGAAACGGTTTGATAGAGTGGATGTTTCCACTTGCAGTTGAGATCAGAACTAGGGACCATGAATGTAAGATAGTCACTAAAAAACCTATTTGGGAATTCAGGAGAAACGGCTTTATCCAGAGAATGGCAAAAATGTAGAACTCGCTGCCATAGGGAGTCGTTGAGGTGAATAGATGTATTTAATGAGAAGCCAGGGTAGCACAAGAGGGGGAAAGCAAAAGGAGACCATGTTGATGGTATTAGGTGAAGTAGGGTGATAAGAGGTTTGTGTGAAACGTAAGCAGTGGCATAAACCATTTCGGCTGAATGGCTTGTTTCTAAGCTTTAAATATTATACCTTTCTAAGCAGTTGTTTAAAATGCATGCTATTTCAGGCTGATGGCATTGAGGTTTGAGTGAATCCAGTAATCCTACTCTCAAGTAAGCCCTGTAGGCATTGTAAAAAAAATGGCACTTCACCCTTAACCTCCCTCTTATGTTGAAGACCTTGCTTTGCTTCCACCTCCAGTAAGTTACAACTGAAAAGTATTTTTTGAGTTTAGAGGGTGCACAGAAAAGTTTCACTAACAGGGCACACACAGTGTGACCTTCTTCAGCGATCACTCACCAATGAGTCTGATTGTCCACCTTAGAAACTCCGTGCCACTGATCACGGTTTCTGTGAGTTTTTGCGTGGCTGATTAGCCTAATCCTAGTGTCATAATATACATCTATGTATATAATGGAGTGCAGGCAGGCAGTGATTGACATACAGGATGACCAGTAAGCACACAGAACAGAGCAGCCAACCACCAGACAGGACACGGCCACTATAAAGCCAGAGGGCACCAGTTTTCCCGCTCTCTCAGGACCCAGCCTCTGGGACAGTCAGAGTTAGTGAGCTGGCCAGTGCAAACACCATGTGGTAGCTAGTAAGTCAGGTTAGGCTAGTATCAGGTCTCCAGTCAAGTCAGCATAGTGTCAACCCACAGTTGAACATGTATAATAGTTTAGATGTTAAATAAAATCGTGTTGCACCTTATCAAGTGTTGGAGGTCTGTCTCTCGCTACACTGTATCGACCCAGCCTACCCAACACAGCACCTAGAGCTGCTTCAATCACTCAGTTGGCAGGGATTTCGGGAGGTGGAATCGATCTTTGGACTCGGGATCGCTGGCGTTCCTTTCTCAGGTTTCTTTTCCGGGCCACGTCTTGCCACCGGTTGTCCTCGAAGATTTGTGTCCCTTCAATCACGAGGTTCATCCACGTAGGCCTCCTCTGAGCAAGGGTCTCCCAGGTTTTGACATCTATGTTGCATTTCTTGAGGTAAGCCTTCAGGGTGTCTTTGAAGGGCTCCCTCTGTCCTCCTCTTGTTCAAAGAACAAAGAACAAAGAAATTTACAGCACAGGAGGCCCTTCGGCCCTCCCAGCCTGCGCCGATCCAGATCGTTTATCTAAACCTGTCACCTATTTTCCAAGGATCTACTTCCCTCTGTTCCCCGCCCATTCATATATCTGTCTAGATGCATCTTATATGATGCTATTGTGCCCGCCTCTACCACCTCCGCTGGCAAAGCGTTCCAGGCACCCACCACCCTCTGCGTAAAAAACTTTCCACCCACATCTCCCTTAAACTTTCCCCCTCTCACCTTGAAATCGTGACCCCTTGTAATTGACACCCCCACTCTTGGAAAAAGCTTGTTGCTATCCACCCTGTCTATACCTCTCATAATTTTGTAGACCTCAATCAGGTCCCCCCTCAACCTCCATCTTTCCAACGAAAACAATCCTAATCTACTCAACCTTTCTTCATAGCTAGCAACCTCCATGCCAGGCAACATCCTGGTGAACCTCCTCTGCACCCTCTCTAAAGCATCCACATCCTTCTGGTAATGTGGCGACCAGAACTGCACGCAGTATTCCAAATGTGGCCTAACCAAAGTCCTATACAACTGTAACATGACCTGCCGACTCTTGTACTCAATACCCCGTCCGATGAAGGCAAGCATGCTGTATGCATTCTTGAACACTCTATCGACCTGCGTTGCCACTTTCAGGGTACAATGGACCTGAACTCCCAGATCTCTCTGTACATCAATTTTCCCCAGGACTCTTCCATTGACCGTATAGTCTGCTCTTGAATTAGATCTTCCAAAATGCATCACCTCGCATTTTCCTGGATTGAACTCCATCTGTCATTTCTCTGCCCAACTCTCCAATCTATTTATATTTTGCTGTATTCTCTGACAGTCCTCCTCGCTATCTGCAACTCCACCAATCTTAGTATCATCTGCAAACTTGCTAATCAGACCACCTATACCTTCGTCCAGATCATTTATGTTTATCACAAACAACAGTGGTCCGAGCACGGATCCCTGTGGAATACCACTAGTCACATTTCTCCATTTTGAGACACTCCCTTCCACCACTACTCTCTGTCTCCTGTTGCCCAGCCAGTTCTTTATCCGTCTAGCTAGTACACCCTGAACCCCATACGACTTCGCTTTTTCCATCAACCTGCCATGAGAAACTTTATCAAATGCCTTACTGAAGTCCATGTATGTGACATCTACAGCCTTTCCCTCATCAATTAACTTTGTCACTTCCTCAAAGAATTCTATTAGGTTTGTAAGACATGACCTTCCCTGCACAAAACCATGCTGCCTATCACTGATAAGTCTATTTTCTTCCAAATGTGAATAGATCCTATCCTTCAGTATCTTCTCCAACAGTTTGCCTACCACTGACGTCAAGCTCACAAGTCTATAATTCCCTGGATTACCCCTGCTACCCTTCTTAAACAAAGGGACAGCATTAGCAATTCTCCAGTCTTCCAGGACCTCACCCGTGCTCAAGGATGCTGCAAAGATATCTGTTAAGGCCCCAGCTATTTCTTCCCTCGCTTCCCTCAGTAACCTGGGATAGATCCCATCCAGACCTGGGGACTTGTCCACCTTAATGCCTTTTAGAATACCCAAAACTTCCCCCTTCCTTATGCCGACTTGACCTAGAGTATTTAAACATCCATCCTTAGCCTCAACATCCGTCATGTCCCTCTCCTTGGTGAATACCGATGCAAAGTACTCATTAAGAATCTCACCCATTTCCTCTGACTCCACGTATAAATTCCGTCTTTTGTCTTTAAGTGGGCCAATCCTTTCTCCAATTACCCTCTTGCTCCTTATATACGAATAAAAGGCTTTGGGATTTTCCTTAACCTTGTTAGCCAAAGATATTTCATGATTGGGCAGCACGGTAGCCTTGTGGATAGCACAATTGCTTCACAGCTCCAGGGTCCCAGGTTCGATTCCGGCTTGGGTCACTGTCTGTGCGGTGTCTGCACATCCTCCCCGTGTGTGCGTGGGTTTCCTCCGGGTGCTCCGGTTTCCTCCCACAGTCCAAAGATGTGCAGGTTAGGTGGATTGGCCATGATAAATTACCCTTGGTGTACAGAATTGCCATTAGTGTTGGGTGGGGTTACTGGGTTATGGGGATAGGGTAGAGGTGTGGACCTCGGATAGGGTGCTCTTTCCAAGAGCCGGTGCAGACTCGAAGGGCCGAATGGCCTCCTTCTGCACTGTAAATTCTATGAAATCTATGACCCCTTTTAGCCCTCTTTATTGCGCGTTTGAGATTTGTCCTACTTTCTCGATATTCCTCCAAAGCTTCATCAGATTTAAGTCGCCTAGATCTTCCTTGAACTGGGCAGAGAAGATTTGCTTTGGCAGTCAGGACTCTGACATTCTGAGCATGTGGCCAGCCCAGCGAAGTTGGATGAAAAGGTGGCCCAAATTTACATCTAAGAACATGGGCATACTGACTTTTGTCACGTTCTGTGACACTCACTCTAAGAGATCTGCAATTAACATGCTTTCACACAATTTTAAAAGATGGGTTTTAGAGAGAAATAAAAAAGCACTGCTCGGACAGTTAGTCAGAGAGAACCTGGATTTTCGTTAAGCAAAGTGTCATTTTTAACAGAATTGAAACCGGTCACCTCTCAATAATGTGGAAAGGAAATAGTCTCATTCCTTCCAGAGTCATACTTTCGACGGCACATTCTATCCAAAGAAAACGTATCAGGGGCATTACCAAGTGAAGCCATGAATATACCAATGTTGTGGCAACAAACAGAAGTTTCTTTGAAGCCAATTAAACATTTTGGAACATCGCCACTTTAAAAAGCAGATTGTAAAGAAAAACAGAGTGTTTCTCCCATTTATACATTTCACAACTAAACTAAAGAGTCCAAGGATCTAAAGTAACAGGCCAATTTAGGAAAACTGTTATTCATTATTAGGATTTATTGAGCTTTTCGCATTTAGATGCATGTATCTTACTGATAGCATGAACAAGGCCATTCATTTCTATAACATCCTCCATGTAGGACAGGAAGGATGAGGGGATGTTACTGATCGAGTGGAACGGATATAGAGAGGGGATTGAAAGTACAGTTAAAGAGGTTGGTTTTAAGCAGGCCATTGGAGGTTGGGAGGCAGTAAGGCAGAGTGGCTATGCACAAAAAGATCAAAGGAAGGATGGTGTATATTGACTGAAAAACTTACCTTAGGTGGTTGAGTGGAGGGAACAGGAAAAGGGCAGTAATCCAGTATTGAAGGAGCAAAGGGGGCAAGTTGGTCCAGCAAGAATATGATCGAGGGATGAAGGATTTACAGATACTGCTGGTTTACTCTGTATTCTCTGCTGTAAATCTGATGTACTCTCAGACTTCGTTTTATTTAACAAACTGCCCATTGTGATTCAGATTCAATTTCCCCATGTTCAGAAAGACTCCACTCCCAAGGACAATCCCATATTCTTTAGGAACTGAAAAATGACCTTGTAATAACCTGCACAGGACTCATCCAGCTGAAGATGATTGTTCCCCGTGTTCAATTGGACTGAGTTAACCCAGCACGAGCATAAAAGGCAGGCAGCTGTAGAGCCAGCTAAAAAGGAATGAGGACCCGGTGAAAGGGAACCGGGCCCTGTGCGTGTATGATGCTGTTGCTGAAATAAAGGACTTTTAAGAAGCTCGTTGGACTCCCCTGGCTTTATCACAGACCTAATTCACAAAGCACACAATTTTAAACAAAAATAGAAAATACTGGACAATATCAGCAGGTCTGACAGCATCTGTGAAGAGAAAAGGAGGCTACAGTTTCATGTCTGGATGACTCTTTGTCAAAGCGGATAGTCATCCAGACTCGAAACGTTAGCCCCTTTTTCTCTTCATAGATGGTGTCAGACCTGCTGAGATTGTCCAGTATTTTCTGTTTTTGTTTCAGATTCCAGCATGGGTGGTAATTTGCTTTTATCACACAATTTTAAACCTACTCTTGAATGAAATGAGACATACATAAGAACAAGCTTCAGAAATGTGCTCCATATATAATGTACAGAAAGGTGGCAGTGACACTAGCTGGAACGCCTCCCAACTCAAACAGCACATATCAGTATCAGAAAAAAGTTCAATTACCTTACAAAAGCAGGGAAGATAAAACATTGACAACTGTCCTGTTTTCCCTTAGGCGCTGTGAACACCAACGTGCTCTAAAATGAATAATTGCACATGTCACATCCACACTTCATTGTGCTTAAGGAGGACAATGCTCACTGCAAACACTGTACCCTTGCCATTGCCTCAAACTTTCAATCCCTGTCAATGTCTCAGGTGAGCTTTGGGGGACCGGAGTATTTTGGAGCAGCTTCAGCAGCAGGACAGAGTATACATAGATCATAGAATTTACAGTGCAGAAAGAGGCCATTCGGCTCATCGAGTCTGCACCGGCTCTTGGAAAGAGCACCCTGTCCAAGCCCACACCCCCACCCTAACCCCATAACCCAGTAACCCCACCCAACACTAAGGGCAATTTTGGACACTAAGGGCAATTTATCATGGCCAATCC
The DNA here is from genome assembly GCF_047496885.1 of Scyliorhinus torazame. Taxonomy (NCBI): domain Eukaryota; kingdom Metazoa; phylum Chordata; class Chondrichthyes; order Carcharhiniformes; family Scyliorhinidae; genus Scyliorhinus; species Scyliorhinus torazame. Next base: position 112,249 of record NW_027308306.1, on the reverse strand, counting down.
ACCTAACCTGCACATCTTTGGACTGTGGGAGGAAACCGGAGCACCCGGAGGAAACCCATGAGGAGAACGTGCAGACTCTGCACAGACAGTGATCCAAGCCGGGAATCGAACCTGGGACCCTGGAGCTGTGAAACAAATGTGCTAACCATTGTGCTACCGTGCTGCCCATTTCAGTATGCCCATGTATACAGACAGAGTGCAGCAAGTCCAGAGAGAGCTTTCTCATTCAGAGCATGGATTTTATATTTTTATATTAGAGAATGATGATAGGGATTGTGGATGAAACAAACATGGTGCAGAGCAGGATACAAGCGGCAGGAGGTTTGGACAAGTTGGTGTTTATGGAGGGTGGAGGATGGGAAACAACGAGGAAGGTTTATGGATAGACAAGTCTGATGCCTACAAGAATATGGCTAAGTTGATCAGTGGGCCCCAATCGCGGGCCAGATCCCATCGGAGGCCACCCCAGTGAAGGAGCCCCCCCCAACCCCCCCCCCCCCCCCCCACCCCCACCCACCTAGCGTTCCCGCAGAGTTCTCGCCGGCAGCGACCAGGGGTGGACGGCGCCAGCGGGAACCTGTCATGTCGTAGTGGCTGCTCGGCCCATCCGGGCCGGAGAATCGCCGCTCGCCGGTTCTCCGAGCGGTCCGGTGCGAATCGCGCGCCGCTGGTTTCCGGGGGGGTGGGATAATCGCGTGCGGGGGTCGGGGTGGCATGGCGCGATTCACACGGTGCCCCTGAGATTCTCCCACCCGGCGTGGGAGGGGGGAGAATAGCGCCCAACATTCTGGCGGTGTGCACAGGAGAAACATGCCATTCTGCAAAGAGGGAAGCTTTTCACTGATGAAACCCACTGTCAGCTGGCAGTGGTGCAGCGAAGGGCAGGCTATAAAAGAGCCTCTGTATGAAGGCTAGAACTTACCTGTTCAACTTCGTTGCCATTAACATAAGACTTATTAAGAACACAAAGGTGACACCGATGTTTTTTCAAATTTAGATTTCACTTCACTTTTTCACTTTATTTAGACTTTTAGCAGGCCTTCGACAAGGTCTCACATAGCAGATTACTGTGTAAAGTTAAAGTGCATGGAATTGCGGGTGGTATCTTGAGATCGATAAAAAGCTGGTTCGCAGATTGGAAGCAAAGAGTTGGAATAAATGGGCCTTTTTCTGATTGGCTGGCAGTGGGGAATCACAGCGATCAGTGCTGGGACCCCAGCTGTTCACATTATATATTAATGAGTTGGACGAGGGAATTAAGTGTATTGTCTCCAAATTTGCAGATGATACAAAGTTGGGTGGAAGGTGAGCTTTGAGGAGGATGCAGAGATGCTTCAGTGTGATTTGGACAGGCTGAGTGAGTGGGTATATGCTGGCAGATGTAGTATAATGTGGATAAATGTGAGGTTATTCGCTTTGGCAGCCAAAATAGGAAGGCAGATTATTATTTGAATGGGTGTAAATTGAGAGAGGTGGAAAGCGAGACATTGGTGTCCTCATGGCTGAGCAAGTGCTGCTCAACCTTGTTAGGGGGGGGATGCCAAGTGTGGTGCCGGCGAATCAGCTGGCGAGCCTTCATTTGCGGCGAGAAGCCTGTGAGGCCTCGTTAAATGGACCAATTAACGTTGAATAGCGTTGCCGGCCTCGCTGGGCCGAGCCTCAGGAAGCTCACAGCAATTGTTGCTCACTATAACACTTAGAAACCTTTCCGGAGAATCGTGCCCCATGTTTTATAGTCTGAATCCTGAACTAACAGGGTTTTATGGAATCCACATGAATATGAAGCATGGGACGCGATTCCCCAGAAAGATTTCTAAGTGTTGTAGCAAGCAGGAATTACCACGAGATTCCCGAATGATCAGGATCAAGATTAGGGCAGCACGGTGCCACATGTTAGCACTGCTGCCTCACAACTCCAGGGACCCGGGTTCAATTCCGACCTTGTCCATGTGGAGTTTACACTTTCCCCCCATGTCTGCGTGGGTTTTCCTCCGGCTGCTCCGATTTCCTCCCACAGTCCAAGGCATTGGTGAGACCACGCCTGAAGTATTGTGCACAGTTTTGGTCCCCTTATCTGAGGAAAGATGTAGTGGCATTGGAGGCAGTTCAGAGGAGGTTCACTAGGTTGATTCCAGAGATGAGGGGTTTGTCGTTATGAAGAGAGATGGAGCAAGTTAGGCCTATACTCTCTCAAGTTTAGAAGAATGAGAGCAGATCAAATTGAGATAATAATAATAACAAGATGATAAAAGGTATGGATAAAGTAGACGTGGAGCAGATGCTTCCTCTTACGGGGCATTCTAGCCTTAACATTAGAGATAGCAAATTTAAAACAGATTTGAGGAGAAACTATTTCTCCCGGAGGGTTGTGAATTTGTGGAATTTGCTACCCCAGAGTGCGGTGGATGCTGGGACAAATTTAAGGAGGTGTTAGACGGATTCGCAATTGTAATGAGTCGAAGGGTTATGGAGAACGGGCAGGGCGGTGGAGTTGAGGCCAGGGTGCGGTCAGCCTTGATTTTTTTTTTAAATTAAGGGGCAATTTAGCATGGCCAATCCACCTATACCGCACATTTTTTGGGTTGTGGAGGTGAGACCCACGCAGACACGGGGAGAGTGTGCAGGCTCCAAACAGACAGTGGCCCGGAGCTGGGATCGAGTCGGGGTCATCGGCTCCATGGGGCGGCAGTGCTAGCCGCTGCGCCACCGTGCCGCCCTGAGATCAGCCATGATTGAATGACGAAGTAGACTCGATGGGCCAAATGCTCTAATTCTGCTCCTATATCTCATGAACCTTCGTGCAGGTTAGGTGGATTGGATATTCTAAATTGTCCCTCAGTGTAGGGTAACGGGGGAATGGGCCCGGGTGGGGTGCTCTTTCAGAGGACTTTCAGAAGATTCTATGATGACATGGGCGTTGTGTTTGGAGTATGCAGGTGTCTTTATTCATGAGAGATCTTTATTGAAATAACATTTAAGCACAGCCATTGTACTGAATTAGCTTCAAAGAGTCAGACTGGAATGTTCAGTTAACAACTGGTCTAACTCGCCCTGCCACACTGAAGATACTTGTTTTGCTCCACCTGTTAAACTGTTTGTTATTGTTGCACACGGTGAAAGATCCCCAAATTTGGGGAAATTATCTTGAAAAGTAGTCGACTGGTTCAGAAACCAAGTTGAGAGAACTGACGGATTTGGTGAGGTAAAGCTGACGTTGGAATGAACTTCTGCGCTAATTCTCCAACTGGGCTGGTTCAAGGCGTCCAGGTCTGGATCGGGTGCGGCTGCTGCTCTGAGTGCTGCCACGCCAGTTGATCCTTCCCAAGTGGGAAAACTAGAGGTCAAAGTTCATAGTGCAAGATAGCACCAAGGCTGAAATGAGGGAAGGAAGAAAGTAGTCAGCAACCCAACTGTGACAGGCAGGGATTTGCTCAGATTCCAATTCACTCACGGGATGGAATTTTATGACCTCTCCCAGGGCATGTTTCGGAAGCAGGGAAGACATTTCATTGGATATGATGGTGGTGTGCCTCGTCCAGCCTTGGTCAGAATTAAGTCAGGGCGGGAAGGCCCGTGGTTGGACTTCCTGCCCCACCACCAATTGAGGCCATTAAATGGGCAATTAAGGGTCCTTAAGAGCCTCATCTTGTCACCGCTGACATTAACTCAGCGGCCGTCAGGCCTGTCGACATGTCGTGTGCACAACAGGTAAAATTGCGGCCAACTTGGCATCTCGGAGGGGGGCTGGAAAGGCAGTGGCTCGATCCATGATCCCTTGCTGCTATCCCTCCGAGAGCCCTCTCCCCATGACCTCTAACCTGTGAAATCCCTCCCACTATTACTTACATATGGCCTGTTTGCCACTATTCGACCCTGGGCCTCCAGTAGGTGTCATTCCGGCAGCAGCCACTGCCTCCCAAACTGCGCTGCTGTTTAAAAGAGCTGGTGGCCTCTGATTGGCCAGCAGCTCTCTGTAGCTGGGGCTTCTACTCCCAAGGTCCTTGATCCCAGGAGAGGCCTGCTACAGCTATCTAAGTTCCTGAGTGACACTTATTTCCAGCGGGCCTTCCTGGAGGAGCCCACGGGTGTCTCTCATCAGCTCTCTGCAGCCAGCAGATGAGAACAATGATGCCTCCATAAAATCCACCTCATGATTATCTAAGACGTTGCATTAATACAGCACCTATCAGAACCTCAGGACATCCCAAAGCGCTTCCTAAATAATGAATGATTTGAGGAGTGTAGCCACTGTCACAATGTAAGGAAATTGTTACATATAAGAAATGTATAAGACTGTTATATTTTGGAGCAAAATGGAAGAGTGAAGAGTTTTCGAGACATGGGGTGCGATCTAACGGAAAGGTTTCTGGGCACGATTTAACTAAATGGGAACAAAGTCCCATATTGAGCACATTTAGCCGTGTGTGTCCTGGCACTCGCAGCGGGTACATGTGGCCGAGGCCGCACATAGCCCCCGTTTTCGGCACTGAGGAGCTCTCCTTGCCAGAACTCCTCAGTGTAGCGAGAGATCAGGATGCCATTTTTAAATGGCATCCTGATTTCTAGAGCCCCCGCGCAACCCCCAATTCCCCCCACCCAAGCCCCAACTCACCATTAGGAGGACCCGTTTCCCCCCCACACCCACTAACACCCGCTCAGGGCACCTCTGCCCTGATCAATGCCATGTGAAAAATGCCAGTTTAGAATCTTGGTAGTGCCAACCTGATATCCTGGCAGTGCCACCCAGGCACCTTGGCTGTGCCAGGCTGGCACAGGTGAAGGTGCCAGGCTGGCATTGCCAAGGTTCCCCAGTGGTGCCAGTAGTGTCAGGATGCCACCCTGCCCAATGGGCATGCATCTGGAGCCTCCGATCGCCTGGGAGACCCGGACAAGGGGCTGTTCCATCTGGTCCCCGTTTGTGGAGACAATAATGAACGGCGCTTGCCCGAGGTCTCCGGTCCCAATGCCTCGGGTGCTTCTGGGAACTGCAAATTAGAGTGAGTCCAGCACAGTAAGCAGTGCTGCCTCACGGCGCCAGAGACCCGGGTTCGATTTCAGCCTCGGGTGACTGTGTGGAGTTTGCACATTCTTCCCGTGCCTATGTAGGTTTCCTCCGGGTGCTCCGGTTTTCCTCCCACAGTCCAAGAATGTGCAGGTTAGGTGGATTGGCCATAGGTGGGGTTACGGGGATAGGGTGGGAGTTTGGGCCTATGTAGGGTACTCTTTCAGAGAGTCAGTGTAGAATCTATGGGCCGAATGGTCTCCTTTTGCACTGTAGGGATTTTATGATTCTATGAATCCGGCTCTGGTTAACCTGGGAAATGGTAACCTACATATGTGCCCTGGTGCAACAAGGTCGGGCACCATGCCAATCCACAGGCCCTGATACTGGCTCTTACTGCGGCTCTGACGTTTGATGCAACCAGCTCTTTCCAGGATAAAGCAGGCGACCTCTGTGGAATCTCAGAGTCAGCCACACACAGTCACGTCAGGGCTGTCATTGATACCATCTTTACACGGGTTTGGAGGAGAGCAACTTAGTCTCCCGTTAGATGCAGATGCAGAGAGTGTAAAGGCACCCCTAGGTAGCAAGGACCATGACATGATTGAATTTTACATCCAATTTGAAAGGGAGAAGAATGGGTCTAAGACAAGCATTTTAAACTTAAATAAGGGCAACTACGTGAGTATGAAAGTTGAGTTGGCTGAAGTGATCTGGATTACGAGGCTAAGAGGCAGATCAATAGAGCAGCAGTGGCAGAATTTTAAGCGGATATTTCAGAATACGCAGTAGAAATATATTCCTACTATCCGTGGTTAACTGAAGAAGTTAGGGAAAGCATCATACTTAAGGAAAAGCACATAATTATGTACAGATGAGTGGCAGGTCAGATGAGTGACAGGTCAGATGAGTGGCAGGTCAGATGAGTGACAGGTCAGATGAGTGGCAGGTCAGGTGGTTGGTCAGAATATAAAGAACAGTAGAGAATGACTAAAAAGGTTAATTCGGAGAAAGAGATTCGGGTATAAGGTGCAGCTAACTCAGAATGTAAAAATTGATCGCAAGTGCTCCTACAGCTATTTGAAATGGAAAAGATTAAGTAAAATGAGTGTTGGTCCTTTAGAGATTGAGAATGGGAGTTAAAACACTACTGATGTTAAATATGAGGGTATCCCAAATCCCAGAAGGGTAACTTGGAACTCTGGTTCTTAGTGGTGTATATTTTCAATTTGGTACAGTGTGAGAAAAGATAGGCAAACCAGGGAGGAATAGTCCAGTCATTTTGTGATCAAATAATACAGAATATTTATTAACTTAAAAGAAAAAAACACATGACAAGAAGGACTGTTATACATTACAACAATGCAGTTAACTACACTGATGGCTATACAGACGCAGTGTCTCATAAAGTTACCCCTTCATTCCCAGCTTCCTCCATTTCCTTTTTCCCAAGCAACATCCAGTATTATATAACTCGATGGGCTAAATCCAGCAGATAACTACCACGCACAGGTTATTTGTCCACATTTGGGAAGAACAGTCTTCAGTTCAGCGAAGGTGTATCCTTCTATGTCCATATTTTGAGTTTTAACCAGCTACCCATTTGGCAACAACTTGTTTTCAGGGGAGACTGTTCTCTTCAGCTGGGTGTGGCTGTGATGGTAGCTGTTGCCACTGTGTGCTTTTCTCCAGTTATTGTGCTATGGATATATCATTCTTTCCCTTTGATATTACCCACCCTGTGGACCCAGATTTCAAAATATTAATACCAATTCCCTTATGAGTGGCACGGTAGCTCAGTGGTTAGCACTGTTGCTTCAAAGCACCAGGGACCCGGGTTCGATTCCCGACTTGGGTCACCATCTGTGCGGAGTCTGCGCGTTGCCCATGTGTCTGCGTGGGTTACCTCCATATGCTCCGGTTTCCTCCCACAATTCCTGAAAGACGTGCTTGTTAGGTGAATTGGACATTCTGCATTCTCCCTCAGTGAACCTGAGCTAAATTTACAGATGATACAAAGATAGGTAGGAGAGTATGTTGTGAAGAGGGCACATGGGGTGGGAAAGTGTTGACGCCGACGCAGGATTCATGGACTTTCACGACAGCAAAACTGCCGCCAAATCTGGACCGACTCAGCAACCGTTGAGGGGATAGCACTGGCGCCACTTGGAACACAATCGATTCCAATGCAAAATGGTGTCTGATTCACTGGGTCCGGGTTTGACACTCGGGAGGCTGACAAGATGAAGCCGCATATACGCACTTCACTCCCCATACACTGGTTGTGCTGGAGCATGCCCATATAGCTGATGGGTCGGCTGGGGCCAGAGGGCACCTAGGGGGGTGCCCTAGGGGGACACCCATATGACCTGTGGCCCTAAGTTCACAGTGAGCAGTCAGCAGCATGCGCAGCTGCATGGCTGCCTGGCAGGCCGCGGCAATGGTGCTTCTTGCCCGTCCACCACGGCATCACAGCCCACTTCCTGACCACCGCCGCAGAAGGCCCCTGGCCAGCGGCACAATTGTCAGCAAACGATGGCGTTGTTGGACACTTTCCGTAGCCGCGTTCTCTCCCTCACCAGTCACGACGCCGGTTTCACAATTTTTAAGAGCAGAGTGAACCTCGCTGTCGGGAATTCGGTCCATCGGAGGCGGAGCATCGCCGTGTCGGGCACAATAATGATCTGCAGACGGTGTTGCCTGTACGTACATCCCGGACCACATTGATGCCGCTGTCGAGGCAACGGAGAATTGTGATTTTGGCGTGAAATTGGCGCCTGCCGCAATTTCGGCATCAGAACCGATTCTCCGCTCAATCACGTTTCTCGATTCCGGCGGTGGCCAATGGATAATCCCGCCCATGATCTGATTGGATGGTAGAGCAGACTCAAGGAGCTGAATGGTCTTCCTCTTCTCCCATTTTGTATGTTCATATGCATCCCTCTGATGAGCTGGTATTTGTGTTGGCAGACTTTGGGCTAGTCAGTTGTGATTCTACCTCCATGGGCCTCTCTTCCTCCTCTTCATGCCGAAGGGATAGGTTGACCCAGCTTGGTGGGCAGTCGTGGGTCGGGGCGGTGAGCAACAGATACTGGGATCTGTCTGAGGCACAAAAGTACGTAATGAGATGAAGAACTTCACATTGTGGGATCACAATGTAATACACACGTTAATCATGCTCCCCTTTTAATGCAATCCAGCCGTCACACTCCTTCTTATACCAACTTCCCCTTGTGCTCAATTAGTTACAGCAGCACATCCACTATTATCAGCAAAGTCCAAAGTGCTGATACCACCACCTACAGCACTGGCTTTGGGCGGCACACCATCCCTGCCGTGCAGCCGGGTGGGTACCCTGGTTACCTCCATGTCTGTCCCTTCACATTCCTTATTGCCTGTAGCCTCACAAACACACCCTCAGTCTGGACCATCTCCCTGGTATTATGGGCCATCCTGCCCTGCAGATACAAAACAAAGAGTGATGTTAGCCGAGCATATAGTGTCACCAGGGACACATTTCTTGCATGTGTCTCCACATGTGTGCCCCGCAGGAGCAGTTTCGGCAGCCAAGCCTCCACGCTAAAGGAGAGGAATGTGCCAGGTCTCCCACCGGCAGCATGCAGTATGTGAAACATCTCTTGGATAGATGTGCTGAACAACTCAACTTGCCACAGTGCAGTTGGGTGTGGAACCTCTCCCCACATTGACATTTGTTTTTATTCGTTCAGGGGTGTGGGCTTCACCTGCTACTTTTGTTGCCCAGCCCTAGTTGCCCTTGAACTGAGCGATTTGCTGGACCATTTTGTGGGGCATTTAAGAGTCAGTCACATTGCTGTGGCTGTGGGTTTGAAGTCAGATGTAGGCCAGACCAGGTAAGGACAGCAGATTTCACTCCCTGAAGTATATTAATGAATCAGAGGGATTTTTACAACATTGGTTTAATTATCATTCGACTTTTAATTCCCGATTTTTATTGAATTCAAATGTCACCATCTGCCATGATGGGATTAGAACGTGGGTTCCTCGAGCATTACCCTGGGTCTCTCGATTACTAGTCCAGTGACAAGACCACTACACCACAGCCTCCTCAATCTAAGAGTTTCCATGATCTCCTACTGCACTCATTGCAGTGGCATACTTCTGAAATTCCCTCTTGGTTAATGTGGGCAAGCTCCAGCAGCCATTGAGATATAACACGGAGCATTCTCTCGGAGCCTCCTCCTCCAGGATTTGGAGGTCTTGGTCGCTGAAGTGGGGGGCAGTCCCTCCTATTGCTGCACTTCCCCTTCCGAGAGATATTCTGGCTTGAGAAATGGAAAAAGGTGTTGGTTAGGTACACTGGTCTAACACTGGCTGCAACTGGATGCAGCTTAGATCAGAAAGATACTCCAGACCTTAAAGTTAGTTCAATCAGGTTTATAGAACTAATAGCACAGTTAGCACAGTTCTCTATGAGTTCGACTCTCTGCTAACTTAAGTCTGGTTGCTCTGTCTGACTGAACCAGACTAGCTCTTAGCCACGTGGTGGAGGTGTGAGATTGTAACAACACCCTTGACTGACTCTCTAGATGTTCATCAGTGGAAAGAGGTGGAGTGTGAGTGCCTCGTGTTTTTTATAGTCAGATCCCACCCCTGCGTGTCCTGCCTGCTTATTGGTCATGTCCTGTTCTCTGTGTCCATTAGCTGCTTGTCTGTATATCATTATGTGTGTGTCTGCATATCATGACAAAAGGCACATGAGACTTTCAGTCTCGAATGGTCTCACACACATATATCTGCTTACATAGCAGAACCATGTTCTCCATCTCATCAATGCCTAATGTTAGGGGTGGGAGGGCTGTGGATCTGGATAAATGCACGGTAGCCTGAATTCGTTCATGTCTCTCCCAGATGGCATGCTATGCTCACAACAGTTAAGAAAACAAAGGTAGTTTTAAGGGAGTTATATTTGTATTGGTAAAACTTAGAAATAAGGTATAGTTTTAAGTGGGTTTAATGTAATGTTTCTGTGCCTGGAGCTGTGAAAGTTATAATTAGATTCATGCTGGACAAAGGTGTTTGTGTGTGTGGGGGTTGGTTAAGTTCCAACTGTGATTCTATTGTGCTTAGAGAGGGTTGCAGAGTGAAGAGTAAATAAGAGCCTAGAGAAGGAATCCTGGACTGGATTCACTATTAAAATGGAGAGGAAACTTTAAAAGTGTTATTTGGAAATCCTGGTATGGATTTTGGAATACAAACTACTCAGCAAAAGCATAATTACAAGAGAAGATTTTTTAAAAAAAATTTAGAGTACACAATTATTATTATTTTTTTCCCAATTAAGAGGCCAATCCACCTAACTTGCACATCTTTGGGTTGTGGGGGTGAAAACCATGCAGACATGGGGAGAATGTGCAAACTCCATATGGACAGTGACCCATGGCAGGGATTCGAACCCAGGTCCTCAGCGCCATAGTCCCAGTGTTAACCACTGCGCCACATGCCGCCCTCAGAAGATTTTAAGGCGTGTTTTTGGGAGTGGAGTTTGGAAACTCCCACATGATAATCATCTGGGGAAATTCTGAACAGATATCCACAAACAATCACTTGGGGGTTCAGAGTGTAGAGTGTATTTGTCTACAGTCATCTTGTGTGATTAAAAGGGACTTTGTGTATTAATGAGACCATTGTACCTTAAGATATACTTGGTAATCTGTGTTAATCTTAAAATCTGTGTGTAATTGTTAAACTAAGGGGATGAGTCAAGAAGCATTGTATCATAATCCAATTTTTTCATGTTTAATAACTGTTTTCTTCTTGTTAAAACTAATTAGCGGTCTTATGAATCTGTTCCTCCACCTCCCGTCTTTCCACACATCTCTCAGCGTGCTGTCATTCAATTGACCCGAGCTTCAGAAATGATATAAATGGCCAACTGTGTTACTTTATTGTGGTGTGGATTGAGAGATAAGGATTGGCACGGACACCAGGATTTCTCCGCTGCCTTTCTTCAATAGTGCAATGGGATAACAAGGAATAAATGTCAAACAAGCTAATCAGGTAGGAAATAAAATCAGGTGCTCCCCAACTGACCCCCTGACTATCCAGTGAGTACTGAACTATAGAGGAAGGGATGGTACAAAGTTTGTTGACTGATCTGTATCAAGTTAGTTGGTCTCGGTCAGTGTGGTGCAGATGACACAGAGCTGAGTGGGAGGGTGAGCTGTGAGGAGGATGCAGCATAATCTGGATAAATGTGAGGTGATATTGCAAAAATGGGAAGTCAAATTATTATCTGAATGGCCATAAATTAGGAGAGGGAAATGTGCAACGAGACTTAGGTAACCTCGTACACCAGTCACTGAAGGTAAGCCTGCAGGTACAGCAGGCGGTAAAGAAGGCAAATGGTATCTTGGCCTTCACAGCAAGAGGATTTGATACAAGAGCAGGGATGTCTTGCTGCAATTGTACAGGGCCTTGGTGACACCACACCGGAAGATGGTGTGCAGCTTTGGTCGCCTTCTATGAGGAAGGATATTCTTACTCTAGAGGGAGCACAGTGAAGGTTTACCAGACTAATTCTTGGGATGGCAGGACTGACGTGTGACGAGACATTAAGGGCGCGATCTAACCAAATTGCAATAGAGTCCCATGTCGAGCGCGTTTAGCAAGGTGTTTCCTGGTTGTCACAGTGCCAGGAAAGACCATGCTATCGAATAGGTCTCTGTTTCAATCTGGGACCTCTGAGGGGCACCCACCAAGGCCGCACTTAGGTCCGTTTCCTGCACTGATGAGCTCTACTCTCCAGGACTCCTTAGTGCAGGTGGCGATGGGGATGCCATTTTTAAATGGTTCTCCGGTCTCTCAACCTCCCCCCCACCCCACCCCCCCCCCACCCCCCGACATGAGCCCCAGAGCCCCAACTAAGCTATAAGGGAGTTCTCGGGGCCCACCCCCGGGGCCCACCCCCAACCTCATACAGGCAGGGCAACCCCAGACCTGATCCCCAGCACAGGCACAATGCCAGCCTGGCACTTTGACACTACCAGCACCACTGCCAGCCTGGTAGTGCCAGACTGGAACCCAGGTGGATCCAAATCGTGATATCTCGCGAGGCGTGGTGAGCTGGGTAAATCCCAGAAGAGGCCACTTCCGGCCTCTACTGGCCCCATTCAGTTAGGATTGTATTGGTTGGAATTCAGAACAATGAGAGGGGATCTCATAGAAACCTCTTAAATTCTAACAGGACCAGACAGGATAGATGCAAGAAGAATGTTCCCAATGGTGGGCATGTGCAGAACCAGGGGTCACAGTCTGAGGGTCCGGGGTAGACGGTTTAAGACAGAGATGAGGAGAAATTTCTTCACCCAGTGAGTGGTCAGCCTGTGGAATTCATTACCACCGGAAGTAGTTAAGGCCACAAGATTGTCAGCGGAATTCTCCGGTCCTGATACTAAGTGTTGACACGGGGCAGGCTTAGTGGATTTCTACGACAGCAAAACTGGCACTGCACCTGGAACAATTTAGCGACCGTTAGGGGGCTGGCATCTGCGCCACATGGATCACGGTCGATTCCTATGAGAAATGGTGCCAGATTTGCCGGGCCCGTGATTGACACTCAGGAGGCTGACAAGCTGCAGCCACATGTACACACTTCACTCCCCACATACACCATCCCAGCCAACAAGATGGCACTGGTTGTGCTGGTGCACCACCATCCCATTGATGGGTCAGCTGGGGCGAGAGGGCACCGAGGAAGGGTGGCCTGGGAGGACACCCATATGACCCGTGGCACTAAGTTCGCAGTGGGCAGTCAGCGGTTTGTCCAATTGTGTTCCATGCCCGTCCACCCCGACCTCACAGCCCACATCCTGGCCATCCCCCACCACTTCCCCCTCCGGCCCTGGCAGTGGTCCCCGGCCAGCGACACAACTGTCAGCAAACAATGGCGATGTTGGACACTTTCTGCAACCCCCCTCTCCCCCTCAGCAGCTGCAGGGACTGTTGCACGATTTTTGAAAGCACAAGTGAACCTCGCCGCCAGGAATCCCCCCGGTGGAGGCGGAGAATCGTGGGCACCCCGGAATACCGTGACAGGCCCGCTAAATCACAATAAATCTACCATTATTGGATGTCAGGTTATGGACTGATAACCATCATAGTTCTCATTGTCTGACCAATTCCTTCTACTCCATGTTGTGATGTTCAGTGCACCAAGCATAGAGAAGTCTACAGGTCCCGAGAACATTCTACTTGTAGCACTGAAGACTGTGCACAGAACTGGCAGCTTTCTTCGGCAAATTATTCCAGTGCAGATGAGACACTGGCATTGACCTGAATATATGGAAAATGGCCACCTATTGGGATCAACCCTAACCCTAATCAACCTAAACTGGCCAGTTACCAGTTTATCAACCTTTTCCCCGATTATTAATGCGGGAAGGAATCACCAATGATCCCATGACATTAATAACCTGCACACTGTTGCTGATTTTCTCATTGGTTCAATTGCTCTGTTTTATTACCTTTGCTCTCGAGTCGCCAGGTATCTTTATGATACCGCCACGAGGTTCAAGTCCGAGTAATGATCAATAATCCAATACACCGATTAGTAAGATTTAAATCAAAGCAAATTTATTATACACGGTAATCGCTACTCATGCACAAATTCTATGTCTAAGCTACTTCTACAACTAACAGGCCTATACTTAACTTTGAACTGGCCCACCAGGTCAGGGAAACAAATGGCCTTTCGTTCGGGTTCTGAGTCTGCGGGATTCGAAGTTGGTACGGATTGGTAGCTAGGAGCGCCTATCTCGTAGCGAGCGTTGAATTAAGACTTACGAGTTGGATGATCACTGGAGTAACTGCACCGGTCACGGTCAATGTTGGTTCGTTGTGGACTTCCAGTTGCGGCGATGCGGAGCTAAGCTGCACGATTCGGCAGCTCCCGCGATTACGGACTTTCGGGCTCTCCAGATGAGCCCCAACGGGAATTTTTTGAAGACGTTCCGTGTGGGAAGGTGAGAGTGAGGTTCCCCTTCACTGTATATGGAATGGACAAGTGAAACGGCTAAAAAAGCAGCGTTGGAGCAGCGGGAGAAACGAGGGAAGAAAAACAAGATGGCGGCGGCCGGAGATAAAGTGGAATGCGGGCCGGAGCTGCAAGAGTTTATTAAGCGCTGTTTTGAGGAGCTGCGGAAAGAGATGCTGGCGCCTATGTTGTCGGCGATTGAAGGATTAGGGATGACCCAGAAGGCCCACGAGATAAAGATCCAGGAGGTGCAGAAAAAAGTTAATGAGAATGAGGGTGAGATCTTGGGCCTGGCGGTGAAGGTGGAGGCGCACGAGGCCCTGCACAAAAGGTGGGCGGAAAGATTCGAAGACCTGGAGAACAGGTCGAGGAGAAAGAATCTTCGGATCCTGGGTCTCCCTGAAGGAGTGGAGGGGGCCGATGCCGGGGCATGTGCGAGCACGATGCTCGAGTCGCTGATGGGTGCGGAGGTCCCTCCGAGGCCTCTGGAGCTGAATGGGGCACACCGGGTGCTGGCAAGGAGGCCCAAGGCTAATGAGCCGCCACGGGCGATTGTGGTGAGGTTTCACCGTTTCAGAGAAAGGGTCTTGAAATGGGCCAAGAAAGGGCGGAGCAGCAGCTGGGAGAATGCGGAGATCCGAATCTACCCGGACTGGAGCACGGAGGTAGCAAAGAGGAGAGCGAGTTTTAACCGGGCCAAGGCGATGCTGCATCGGAAGGGAGTGAGGTTCGGAATGCTGCAGCCAGCGCGATTGTGGGTCACATTCAAGGATCAGCATCACTATTTTGAAACGCCTGAGGAGGCTTGGACCTTTATTCAAACTGAAAAGTTGGAGTCAAACTGAGGGTGTGTGAGGATGGGGGGGGATGTTCGATGTTTGTTGTACACAGGGTGTTAATCACACGCAGGAAATGTTCCACGGGTTGGGTGATGGATGAGGATGGGGAAAGGGACCGGGTGAGAAGACAGTGCGAGACGGTGGGCGCCGGTGCTGGAGGGAGGGGAGGCTCGGGGATGGGGGAAATGAGACAAGGCCGCGACAGGAGCTGCGCCAGAGGGGGCGGGGCAGGCTGAGGAAAGCGCGGGCTTTTTCCCGCGCTAGGGAAGGACGGAGGGGGGGGGGGGAATGGAGCAGCGCACACTAATTGGGAGATTCCCACACGGCGGGGTCAATGGGACGGCGGGGGAAGCCGGGGTCAGCAGGAGTCAGCTGACTTACGGGAGTGCTATGGGGGGAGCAAAAGAGCTAGACATGGGGACTGGAAGGTGAGGGCAGCGCGGGCACGGGACTTGCCTAGAAAAGGGGATGGCTAGTCAGCAGGGGGGGAGGGGGTGGGAAGCCCCCCAATCCGGCTGATAATGTGGAATGTGAGGGGCCTGAATGGGCCGGTAAAGAGGGCCCGAGTGTTCGCGCACTTAAAGGGTCTGAAGGCAGATGTGGTCATGCTCCAGGAGACACATTTGAAGGTGGCGGATCAGGTCAGGTTAAGAAAGGGATGGGTAGGACAGGTATTCCATTCGGTGCTGGATGCGAAGAAAAGAGGGGTGGCAATATTGGTGGGGAAGCGGGTGTCGTTTGAGGCCAAGAATATCGTAGTGGACAATGGAGGTCGATACGTGATGGTGAGCGGTAAGTTGCAGGGGACGTGGGTGGTATTGGTAAATGTATACGCCCCGAACTGGGATGATGCTGGATTCATGAAGCGAATGTTGGGGCGCATTCCAGACCTGGAGGTAGGAAGCTTGATAATGCGTGGGGATTTTAATATGGTGTTGGACCCAGCACTGGATCGCTCCAGATCTAGGACCGGAAAGAGGCCGGCTGCGGCCAAGGTGCTTAGGGGGTTTATGGACCAGATGGGGGGAGTGGATCCGTGGAGGTTTGCTAGGCCAGGGAATTTTCCTTTTTATCCCACGTGCACAAAGCCTACTCCCGGATAGATTTTTTTGTTCTGGGCAGGGCACTCATCCCGAAAGTGGAGGGAACGGAGTGTTCGGCCATAGCCATTTCAGATCACGTCCCACACTGGGTGGAACTGGAGTTGGGAGAGGAGAGGGACCAACGCCCGTTGTGGCGGTTGGATGTGGGACTGCTGGCAGATGAGGCAGTGTGTGGGAGGGTGAGGGGGTGCATTGAAAGGTACTTGGAGGCCAACGATAACGGGGAGGTGCAGGTGGGGGTGGTATGGGAGGCGCTGAAGGCGGTGATCAGGGGAGAACTAATCTCCATCAGGGCTCATAGGGAGAAGATAGAGGGCATGGAAAGGGAGAGGTTAGTGGGGGAGATTTTAAGAGTGGACAGGAGATACGCAGAGGCCCCTGAAGAGGGACTACTTAGGGAAAGGCGACATCTCCAGACGGAGTTCGACCTGTTGACCACAGGGAAGGCAGAGGCACAGTGGAGGAAAGCGCAGGAGGCGACGTATGAGTATGGGGAGAAGGCGAGCCGGATGCTGGCACACCAGCTCCGTAAGAGGATGGCAGCGAGGGAAATAGGTGGAGTCAAGGATGGAAGGGGAGCTACGGTGCGGAATGCGACGAAAGTAAATGAGGCATTCAAGGCCTTCTATGAGGAGCTGTGCAGATCCCAGCCCCCAGCTGGAGAAGAGGGGATGCGACAATTCTTGGACCAACTGAGGATCCCGAGGGTGGAGGAGCAAGAGGTGGCTGGTTTGGGGGCACCAATTGGGTTGGAGGATCTGATCAAAGGTCTGGGGAGTATGCAGGCAGGGAAGGCCCCGGGACCGGACGGGTTCCCGGTTGAGTTCTATAGGAAGTATGTAGACCTGTTAGCCCCGTTGCTAGTGAGGACTTTTAATGAGGCAAGGGAGGGAAGGACCCTGCCCCCGACAATGTCTGAGGCGACGATCTCTTTGATCCTGAAGCGGGACAAGGACCAACTGCAATGTGGATCGTACAGGCCTATCTCGCTCCTCAACGTGGATGCTAAGTTGCTGGCAAAAGTGCTGGCTACGAGGATCGAGGACTGTGTCCCGGGGATGATTCACGAGGACCAGACGGGATTTGTAAAGGGCAGGCAGCTAAATACCAATGTGCGGCAGCTCCTAAACGTGATAATGATGCCATCGGTGGAGGGAGAGGCGGAGATAGTGGCGGCTATGGACGCGGAGAAGGCCTTTGACCGAGTAGAGTGGGAGTACCTCTGGGAAGTGCTGCGGAGGTTTGGGTTCGTGGGAGGGTTTATTAGCTGGGTTAAGCTCCTATACAGAGCCCCGGCGGCGAGTGTGGTTACGAATCGGCGGAGGTCGGAGTATTTTCGGCTGTATCGTGGGACGAGGCAGGGGTGCCCCCTATCCCCCTGTTGTTTGCATTAGCAATTGAACCCTTGGCCATGTCATTAAGGGAGTGTAGGAAATGGAGGGGGGTGGTCCGATGAGAAGAGCATCGGGTGTCGCTTTATGCAGCCGACCTGTTGCTGTATGTGGCGGATCCAGTGGAGGGGATGGTGGAGGTCATGCAGACTCGAAGGGTGTTTGGGGATTTTTCGGGCTATAAGCTTAATGTAGGGAAGAGTGAGCTTTTTGTAGTACAGTCAGGAGACCAGGAAAGGGGGATAGACGATCTACCGCTGAGGAAAGGAGCTTTTGGTACTAGGGGATCCAAATAGCTAGGAGTTGGGGGGCCCTACATAAACTTAATCTGACGAGGATGGTGGAGCAGATGGAGGAGGACTTCAAACGATGGGACATGTTGCCGCTCTCGCTAGCGGGTAGAGTGCAGTCGGTCAAAATGGTGGTCCTCCCGAGGTTTCTTTTTGTGTTCCAGTGCCTTCCAATTGTAATCACCAAGGCCTTTTTTAAGAGGGTAGGCAGGGGTATTATGGGTTTTGTGTGGGCGAATAAGACCCCGAGGGTAAGTAGAGGGTTTCTGGAGCGCAGTAGGGACCGAGGAGGGTTGGCGCTGCCGAATCTGGGGGGCTACTACTGGGCAGCAAATGTGGCGATGATCCGTAAGTGGGTGATGGAGGGAGAAGGGGCGTCATGGAAGAAGTTGGAGATGGCGTCCTGCAAGGAAACGAGCCTGGGGGCGCTGGTGACGGCACCGCTGTCGCTCTCGCCGCCAAGGTACACACGAGTCCGGTGGTGGCGGCAACGCTAAAGATCTGGGGCCAGTGGAGACGGCACAGGGGTGCAATGGGAGCCTCGGTGTGGTCCCCGATCAGGGGTAACCATCGGTTTGTCCCAGGAAGGATGGACGGGGGGTTTCAGAGCTGGCATCGAGCAGGGATTAGAAGAATGGGGGACCTGTTCATTGATGGGACGTTTGCGAGCCTAGGGGCACTGGAGGAGAAGTTTGGGCTACCCCTGGGAAACGCTTTCAGAAAAATGCAGGTGAGGGCGTTTGTGAGGCAACAAGTGAGGGAATTCCCGGAGATTCAAGATAGGGTGATCTCGGGTGTATGGGTCGGAGAGGGCAAGGTGTCGGCGATATACCAGGAGATGAAAGAAAAGGGGGATGCGTTGGTAGAGGAGCTGAAGGGTAAATGGGAGAAGGAGCTGGGGGAGGAGATTGAGGAGGGGCTGTGGGCTGATGCCCTAAGTAGGGTTAATTCCTCTTCTTTGTGTGCCAGGCTTAGCCTGATACAATTTAAGGTGGTTCATAGAGTGCACATGACGGGGGCGAGGCTGAGTAGGTTCTTTGGGGTAGAGGACAGATGTGGGAGGTGCTCAGGAAGTCCGGCAAACCATGTCCATATGTTTTGGTCATGCCCGGCACTGGAGGGGTTCTGGAGAGGAGTGGCGGGAGTAATATCCCAGGTGGTGAAAGTCCGGGTCAAGCCAAGCTGGGGGCTAGCATTATTTGGAGTAGTGGACGAGCCGGGAGTGCAGAAGGCGAAAGAGGCCGGTATTCTGGCCTTTGCGTCCCTAGTAGCCCGGCGAAGGATCTTGCTAATGTGGAAGGAGGCAAAACCCCCCAGCGTGGAGGCCTGGATAAATGATATGGCTGGGTTTATCAAGTTGGAGAGGATAAGGTTTGCCTTGAGAGAGTCTGCGCAGGGGTTCTACAGGCGGTGGCAACCGTTCCTAGACTATCTCGCGGAGCGTTAGATGAAGGTCGGCCAGCAGCAGCAGCAACCCAGAGGGGAGGGGGGGGGGAGGGGGGGATGTCTTGCGTGGGGGGGGGGGGGGGGGAGGGGGGTGGGGGGGGAGGGGGGGAAGGGGGGGGCTTGTTTGGGGGGTATTTGAGCAAGAAAATACATGAAGGATCTGGAAAACTGACATGTACGGGAGGAATTCAATGTACAAAGCTCTGTATCATATCGATTTACCATGTTCATGTCTTGCTATGTGCGCTTTCTTTCTTTTTGTTACGGGGGGGGGGGGGGGGGTTTGTCTGTAAGGGTGAAAAATTGTGTTAAAATTCTTAATAAATATATATTTTTTTAAATAAATAAATAAAAATAAAAAATAAATGTTGGTTCGTTGTTGCTGGGTGACCCGGGCAGGAAGAAGAGCGTGAAGAGAGCGAAGAGGTGAAGAAGAGAGTGAAGAGAGCGATTTGAACTTGGGGCTCAACTCTTATAGTCCCCAGGGGCTTCCCGCCTTTCGGGGCGGACCCTGTACCTGGTGCCAAGTGATTGGACTTTGTCCCAATCGCTTGGTTCGATTTTCTCCAATACTGGAGCGATTCCCTGATCGATGGGCGGTCTTGAGGTGCTCGTTCACCTCCTTTGTTTTGGCTCCTGCTGCGCCGAGGAGTCTGGCTTTGCTTTGTGTGTCAAAAATGTTACTTATTGTTCCCGGGGATTGCTCATCAATATGCAGATGGCTGTTCACTTTGTTATGCTGATGGTCGCTGGTATCGATGTTGTCTGGTTTTTGCAGAGGTAAATACACAGCAAACCTGCAGCTGCTGGTTTTTGTCTTGTTGGCTGACTTTCCCATCAGCCTTTGCCGTTCGCCATTTTAAATCGGGAGTTGGCCAATTTAAGTGGCTACATTACCAATGCTCAGGTTCTGCTTACATAATTATTTTGCTCCAGATCCCGTCACAGCTTTGATCGAGTCTTGGACATGAGTTGAATAGCTGAGGCAGGGGAAGAGTAACTGTCTTTGATATGCAGAGAATATTTGACCAAGTGTGGCAGAAAAGAGCTATTAATTGTTAAATTGTTTCAAACACCAGATAATCATGTTCACAGCAAACTTAACTTGGGAACAAATAGCTTGGGAACCATAAACTATAATCAGTAATTTGCAATGCTGTTAATAAAAAGGTCTTGAGAGACTGAGCGGTTTAACTGTATGGTCTTCACTTTGGATCTGTTCTACCAAAGTCTGATCATCTAGGATTTTTATACATGCCTTGCTTACCAAAAAACAATTGTGTTCAAGGGATGGCTGCAATTTGAGCTCCTGGCCATTCATTACCAATATTCCCCTTGCCCATTTAGCCCAGACCTTCCTGTTACATGCAATAAAGTCTGCGTAAGGGTATCTACTATCACTAAAATGTATTCCTATTTGCCCCTAGCAAGACTTGACCTTTGGATCACAAATAAGCAGGTTTCCTCATTTGTTACGAGCATTCAATGCTTTTCCCCATCATACACTGAAGGCCAAAGTATCACTTACCCTATTGGCTAACTCAACATTAACCTCCAGCCTATTGTGCTCCAGTCAAACTGAGATCAATGGGCATCCAACAGCTTCAGATTCCAGCAAGAAGGCCGAAGATTCAGGAGATGGTGGGGGGTGGGGAGAGGAGTACATTTATAGGGAAGAAATGTCATAGTAATTAAAGCAGTAAATAGTCAAGGAAGAAACAAAAGTAATGTTGTGTAAACTTTATTTTTATTTACATTTTTAAGTTTATTAAAATTATGCAATTTATTTTATACTTTTAAGGAAATCTATACAAATATAAAGAGTGAAGTAAGAGCTCACAAAGACTGGTACAGTCTTTTAAAATTCATTTTTAGGATCTGAATGTCACTGGCTAGGCCAGCTTTTGTTGCCCATCCTTATTTGTCCTTGAGAAGGTGGTGATAAGCCATCTTCAGGAACCGCTGTAGTCCACATTGTGTAGGTACACCCACAGTGCTGTTAGGAAGGAAGTTCCTGGATTTTGTCCCAGCGACAGTGAAGGAACAGCGATACAGTTCCAAGTCAGGATGGTGAGTGACTTGGAGGGGAACCTCCAGGTGGTGGTGTTTCCAGGTATCTGCTGCCTGTGTTCTTCTAGAGTAGCGGTCGGAGTTTGGAAGGTGTTGTCTAAAGAACTTGTCTAAAGGACCTTGGTGAGTTGCTGCAGTGCATCTTGTAGATGGTACACCCTAATGCCACTGTGCATCGGTGGTGGAGGGAGTGAATTTTTATGGAGCGGGTATTGGTCTGGCTAGTGTCAAGTTTCTTGAGTGTTGTTGGAGCTGCATTCCATGCAGGCAAGGGGGCAGTATTCCATCACTCCCCTGACTTGTAGATACCTTTAGGGAGCCAGGAACAGAGTTACTCATTGCGGTATTCCCAGCCTCTGACCTGCTCTTGTAGCCACAATATATGATTGATGCAGTTAAGTTTCTGGTCAATGAGGATACACCAGGATGTTGATAGTGGGGGATTCAGTGATGATAATGCTATTGAACGTCAAGGGGAGATGGTTAAGATGTTCTGTTTTTGGAGGTGGACATTGCCTGGGATGTATGTGCTGTGAATGTCACTTGCCATTTATCAGTTCAAACCTGTATCATAGAATCATAGAATTTACAGTGCAGAAGGAGGCCATTCAGCCCATCAGGTCTGCGCCAGCCCTTGGAAAGAGCACCCTATTTAAGCCCATGCCTTCACCATATCCCCATAACCCAATAACTCCACCTAACCTTTTGGACACGAAGGGGCAATTTAGCATGGCCAATCCACCTGACTTGCACATTTTTGGACAATGGGAGGAAACGGGTGTAGCGCACAATGACTTACGAGAGAGACGAGAAGTGATGAAGTCGATTCAGGCTTTATTAAGCGAGACTTGTCCCCAGCAGTTCAGCAACAGAATGAAGCGGCGGGGAGAAGCTCGGGTTCTTATACTCCGCCTTCAGGGCGGAGCCAGGAGTCAGCAGCCAACCAGGACCTGGGATCTGTCAGCCAATAGCACCACGGCTTCACAGTCCCACATGACCCCTAATACATACCACCACATTCACCCCTTGTTAAAAAGGAACCCGGCGGGGTGGTGGTTTGCATGGTGGTAGGGGTTTACAAGGCTGGCCCTGGAAGGAAAATTTCGGACATGTTACTACAGTTTTAGCCCTACACTGGGCTATGTACAAGTTTGTGAAACTATTTACAATATTAGCAAGAAAAACATTTTTTTTGTTACAATACAACAACATTCTTGGTGTCATGCGGATGCCACGAGTCGAGCGGGCGGTCTGGTCTTCCTGGTCGATCGCCTCAGCCCCGGTGGTGGTGCAGGTGCTTGTTCAGGCGTTGTCGTCTCCGGGAGCGTTTCGGTGTTTGTTCCTGTTTTACCCATGGGCGGGCATGGGAGGAGGACCGATCCCCCTGGGAAGGGGGCGGTCGCGGGGTGCGCCGGTGGCAGGGAGGGGATGATCGGTGTCGGGGGGGTGTGTGTTGCCGGCGGGCGCCAGGTCCCGCAGGGAGACCGTGTCCTGTCGGCCGTCGGGGTACGCCACGTAGGTGTACTGCGGGTTCGCGTGGAGAAGGTGAACCCTCTCGACCAACGGGTCCGATTTGTGCGCCCGCACATGTTTCCGGAGCAAGATGGGTCCTGGGGCCGCCAGCCAGGTCGGCAGCGACGTTCCGGAGGAGGACTTCCTGGGGAAGACAAGGAAGGCGCTCATGAGGCGTTTGGTTAGTGGTGGTACACAGCAGCGACCGGATGGAGTGGAGAGCATCCGGGAGGACCTCCTGCCACCGGGAAACTGGGAGATCCCTGGACCATAGGGCCAGCAGGACGGTCTTCCAGACCGTGCCGTTCTCCCTCTCTACTTGCCCGTTCCCCCGGGGGTTGTAGCTGGTCGTCCTGCTCGAGGCTATGCCCTTGCTGAGCAGGAACTGGCGCAGCTCGTCACTTATGAAGGAGGACCCCCTGTCGCTATGGATATACGCGGGGCAACCGAACAGTGTGAATATGGTGCCAAGGGCTTTAATGACTGTGGCCGCTGTCATGTCGGGGCAGGGGATGGCGAAGGGGAAACGAGAGTACTCGTCCACCACGTTCAGGAAGTATGCGTTGCGGTCAGTGGAGGGGAGGGGCCCTTTGAAATCCAAACTGAGGCGTTCAAAGGGGCGGGAAGCCTTGATCAGGTGCGCTCTATCCGGCCTGAAAAAGTGCGGTTTGCACTCTGCGCAGATGTGGCAGTTCCTGGTGACTGTACGGACCTCCTCCACGGAATAGGGGAGGTTGCGGGACTTTACAAAATGGTAGAATCGAGTGACCCCCCGGGTGGCAGAGGTCCTCGTGGAGGGCTTGGAGGCGGTCTATTTGTGCGTTGGCACATGTGCCGTGGGATAGGGCATCGGACGGCTCATTCAGCTTTCCGGGACGGTACAAGATCTCATAGTTGAAGGTGGAGAGCTCGATCCTCCACCTTAAGATCTTGTCATTTTTAATTTTGCCCCGCTGTGCATTATCGAACATGAAGGCTACCGACCGTTGGTCGGTGAGGAGAGTGAATCTCCTGCCGGCCAGGTAATGCCTCCAATGTCGCACAGCTTCCACTATGGCTTGGGCTTCCTTTTCCACTGAGGAGTGGCGGATTTCTGAGGCGTGGAGGGTCCGGGAGAAAAAGGCCACGGGTCTACCCGCTTGGTTAAGGTGGTAGTAGTGTCGTGGCGTCTTCTTCGGACCCCGTGGAGCCGTCGATGCTGGGGTCCTTTGTTGTCAACCAAGATGGTGGCGTCCATGAATCGCACGCGGCCGGGGGTGGACAAAATGGCCGCCCCCATGGATCGCACGTGGTCGGGGGTGGACAAAATGGCCGCCCCCATGAATCGCACTTGGCTGGGGGGTCACAAGATGGCGGCGCCCATCCTCCCCTCGTGGTGCCCGGGACCCAAAATGGCGGCACCCGCGGGTCGCACATGGGGCGCTGGGGGGGGTTGGGGAGCGTTTGGGATATGCTGGGCTTGTTCTTCTCCGGGGATTGCGGCGACCCCCCGGGACCGGCACACTGCCGCGTAATGGCCCTTCTTGCCGCAGCTTTTACAAATAGCTGCGCGGGCCGGGCAGCGCTGCCGGGGGTGTTCCACTTGCCCGCAGAAATAGCAGCGGGCCCCCCCGGGATGGTCTGGCGCTATAACCGCGCAAGCCTGCGAGGGAGGGGTTTGTCGCGACGGGGGTCCACGGAGCCCAAGGGGCTGCCGCGCGGTCGGGGCCGTAGGCGCGGGCGTTTTGCGAGGCCACATCTAGGGAAGCTGCAAGGGCCCGTGCCTCAGAGAATCCTAGCGACTCTCTTTCTAAAAGTCTTCGGCGGATTTGGGGAGAGTTCATACCTGCCACAAAAGCATCGCAAATTAGCATGTCCGTGTGTTCCATCGCGTTCACCGGCGGGCAGCTGCAGCCCCGTCGCAAAATTAGCAGCGCGGCGTAGAATTCTTCTAGCGATTCTCCGAGATTTTGCCGTCTCGTTGCGAGTTGGTGGCGCGCGTAGACCTGGTTAACGGGCCGAACGTAGATGCCCTTCAGTAATGCGAGTGCCGTCGGGAAATCCTCTGCGTCTTCTATGAGAGGGTAAATTTCCGGGCTTACCCTCGAATGCAGGACCTGCATTTTCTGGTCTTCTGTGATCCGGCCGGGGGCCGTTCGGAGGTAGCCTTCAAAACATGCTTGCCAGTGCTTAAATACTGCTGCCGAGTTCGCTGCGTGGGGGCTGATCCGCAGGCATTCCGGGGCGATACGGAGCTCCATAGTCTTTTAAGCTCGCTTAATAAATTGTAGCGCACAATGACTTACGAGAGAGACGAGAAGTGATGAAGTCGATCCAGGCTTTATTAAGCGAGATTTGTCCCCAGCAGTTCAGCAACAGAATGAAGTGGCGGGGAGAAGCTCGGGTTCTTATACTCCGCCTTCAGGGCGGAGCCAGGAGTCAGCAGCCAACCAGGACCCGGGATCTGTCAGCCAATATCATCACGGCTTCACAGTCCCACATGACCCCTAATACATACCACCACAACCGGAGCACCCGGAGGAAACCCCCGCAGAGACGGGGAGGAATCGTAGAATCATAGAATTTACAGTGCAGAAGGGGACCATTCGGCCCTTCGAGTCTGCACTGGCTCTTGGAAAGGGCACCCAACTTAAACCCATGCCTCCACCCTATCCCCACAACCCAGTAACCCCATTAATCTTTTAGACACTAAGGGGAAATTTAGCATAGCCAATCCACCTAACCTGCATATCTTTGGACTGTGGAAGGAAACCGGAGCACCCAGAGGAAACCCATGCAAACACAGGGAGAAAGTACAAACTCCATACAGACAGTCACCTGAGGCTAGAATTGAACCCAGGTCCCTGTGCCACCATGCTGCCCATATGTTCTCCAGGTCTTGCTGAATGCAGGCACAGACTATTCAATGAGTCATGAATGGTATTAAATACTGCAGAATCATCAGTGAAAATCCCCACTTCTGACCTTATGATAGAAGGGAGGTCATTGATGAAGCAGCTGGAGGTGATAGGGCCTCGGACACTACCCTGAGGGACTCCCGCAGTGATGTCCTAGGACTGAGATGATTGACCTCCAACAGCCACAGCCATCTTCCTTTGTGCCAAGTATGACTCCAACTAATTAGAAGCATGACAAAAACACCAGCTGGCCAAAATCAATGACTGTGTATGAAGTCAATGAATGACTGCAGTCTCTAAGCCCTGAGGGGAGCATGGAGTAATTGGAGGGGTGGTTTCAGGGTTAGGCCTTCATATCGCAAGAGTGACACACACATTGCTGAAAGTTCATGAAAATTGAAGCTTTTCTCAGCACTATCAGAGTGCTGTGAGTCATCGCTCAGTGGGTTATATTCTTATCCCTGAGCTCGGAGGCTACAGATTCAAGCCGACCATCCAGAGACCTGAGCACAATGATCCAGTCTTAACACTCCGGGGGTATCAAGGGGGTTCTGCCTTGCTGCAGGTACCAGACGACATTCATTTGAATCCCTTTCTGGCCTCTCAGGTGGGAGTAAGAGACCCAGTGGTGCCACTTTGAAGAATAGCAAAGAAGGTTTCCCTGGTGTGCTAGCCAATATTTGCCATTAGTCATCGGCACGTTAAAAACCAGATTAGCTGCTCATTATTGCTTAAGGGATCTCGTGATGTGCAAATTGTCAGCCATGTTTCCTAAATTGCAATAGTGGCTTGACTTCAAAAATGATGTAAGTGATTCTAAAAGCCCTTTGGGGATTGCCTTGAGTGTAGAAACCTCTTTATAAATCCATGGCCAGGATTTCACGGCACTCCACCAGTCACCCAGGGATCAAACTCGGGTCCTTAGCGCCGTGAGGCAGCAGTGCTAACCACTGCACCACCGTGCCACCCTCATCCCCATGTTCTAACAACACCAGTTAAACAACAGGAGTTGGAGGAACCAGAGAGCCCACGAGTCAGCAACCAATGAGTCACATGTAATGGTGACACAGGCAAGTATTACAAACAAGCACTTCACGCCATATCCTGGGGTGGTGATGGTGGGGGGAGGGCGGGGTTGGGAAAGGTGCTATATAAATGCAGTTCTTTCTTTTCTTCAGCATTCATTTTTACTTTCAAATTTCCTGAAATCCGAGTGAGAGCATGAGATCTCCATGAAGCGGTGCAACCTAATAATGAAGGTTTAATGCTGTCCTGCTCTTTGTTTACAGTGTGGTGTGATCCTGGGCTCCCTCCTGCTGAGTTGCTGCTCCTGGTTGGCTTACAGCTCCAGCCTGATGCTGCTCGAAGCGGCAATTGCTGCTAAACGCAAAACATACTTTGGTCTCGGTAAGTTTATGAGAACAGGGGGAGGAATCTCTGCCTTGAGCAGAGATTATGATAACTAGCTAAAGGATGACAGCGCTGTAGTTTGTGCGCAGCCAACCATTTTAAATGAGCTCCACCATCATGCACTAACTTGCTCTGTGCTGTAACAGCATCATCTTCCATCAATTCAAACCTCGATTTTAGGCCAAACAATTTAAATGTTTAACATTAGTTGCCGCAGAGACGCCAGCTGCCAGAGGGTACACTGTACAAAGCAGTTACTTGAGACAACAATCTCCAACTTCCCATCCTGCCCTGGCCATTTTAACTGTTTGTGTGAGTGGTTTGCTTTCCTTTGCTTCTGTTCCTCTTGATGCGACCATCAATTCACTCGAGACAAGAGTAGAAATAAACTGTGGCTTTAATCAACTAGAACAATGCCTGCCTGCGACTGAGCTAACACTGAGAACCGCCGACAGGTCGACTGCTCTTTATACCTCCCTTCAAGGGGAGGAGCCATGGGTGGAGCCCATACAGGCCCCAACATGTTCCCTTATGGATAATGCCACACAATGGCCCATAGGGGGAGCCCACAAGGGCAACAGCATAGCACAGATACAAATACAAGGGCAACAGCATAGCATAAATACAATGGTGGATTATTGATACAATACATTCACCACACCTCTCGCTTTCAAAATTGGGATAGAATAATATGGCACAGATGGATTAATGCGGTTATTTGTGCAGTGAAGTTAAAAGCCCTTGTAATTTGTGCATTGTGAATCAGGAATAAGGGACTGAATTATTCGCAATCGGGATTCTCCATTTTTCCGGCAGCCTGGGGTTTTCCCAATGGCATGAGATGCCCCACAATGGAAAACCCCATTGACCAGCCAGCGAAACGGAGAATCCTGATGGCGTGTCGCACGCGGGATGGGCCGAGTGGCGCCGGCGCCGTTCACATGTGGTCCTACCTGGCGTGTCCTCGGCGTCCATCCTGCGGGGGGCGGCCTGGTGCGGGAGAGGGGGGATCCGACCCCGGGCGGCGCCTCCACCATGGCCTGGCCCGTGATCGGGGCCTACCAATCGGCGGGTCGGCTTCTCCTGGTGGGGGCCTCTTTTACTCCGCGCCGGCTCCTGTAGCTCTCCGCCATGTTGCATCGGGGCCGACGCGGAGAACATAAGAACATAAGAACTAGGAGCAGGAGTAGGCCATCTGGCCCCTCGAGCCTGCTCCACCATTCAATGAGATCATGGCTGATCTTTTGTGGACTCAGCTCCACTCAGCCCGAACACCATAACCCTTAATCCCTTTGTTCTTCAAAAAACATCTATCTTTATCTTGAAAACATTTAATGAAGGAGCCTCTACCGCTTCACTGGGCAAGGAATTCCATAGATTCACAACCCTTTGGGTGAAGAAGTTCCTCCTAAACTCCTAAACTCAGTCCTAAATCTACTTCCCCTTATTTTGAGGCTATGCCCCCTAGTTCTGCTTTTACCCGCCAGTGGAAACAACCTGCCCGCATCTATCCTATCTATTCCCTTCATAATTTTATATGTTTCTATAAGATCCCCCCTCATCCTTCTAAATTCCAATGAGTACAGTCCCAGTCTACTCAACCTCTCCTCGTGATCCAACCCCTTCAGCTCTGGGATGAACCTAGTGAATCTCCTCTGCACACCCTCCAGCGCCAGTACGTCCTTTCTCAGGCAACTAGCATGCATGTGCGAGTTCGCGCCGGTCACAGCGCGCTTGCGCAGACCCGTGGCACCTGTTTGCCGCCGATATCAGCTAGAACTGCGTGAGTCACTCCAGTGCCATGCTGGCCCCCTGTAGGGCGCAGGATCGCTGATCATAGGGGCCTGTTGACACCGTCGTAAAACGCGACACCGTTTACGACGGAGTCAACACTTAGCCTCAGGAACAGAGAACCCCGCCTAATATTCCCCAGATCAGAAAAACTCAGTGTCAACAGGCAAAGCGGTGGCATAGTGGTATTGTCGCTGCACTAGTGATCCAGAGTCATGCTCTGGGAACCCGGGTTCAAACCCCGCCATGGCAAGGGTTAATGTGAGACTGGAGAATAGCACTGCCCACACCGTGAAGTGGAGAGGGACATGGCAGCAGGCAAGAGATAGAGTCGTCGGGAGAGTCTCGAGTAGAAGTCAGGCATATGTATGTAGTTATGTCTTACCAACTGTTCAACGTACAAGCCTCTGGACCTCTTTGTGAGATCTACTGAACAAACCCTTACAACATGGTGATCGCTAGCAGCAAAATGCAGAACCAAAGAAGCTGGTGAAGGACCTGGAATCTGAAAAACGGAAGGTACAGCGTCCTGACTTGACTGAAGTGCATTTGAACCGAAGGCAGCAGGAGATCACCAAGGAAGAAGCTCCACTGCAGATATGGAGGCTGGAGGGCAGAAGAAAATTCCATGGTGAAGCTAGAGGACTCCACCAGAACACTTGGAGATCCATTAGGAATCAGAGTCAAAGGGCCGAGCAAAGGTGAGCAAAAATTCAGTTCTAAGGCTAAGCTAGCCTTTCAAAGTCTTCAAGCTATTGATCAGTCCGAGCAGTGGGTTTCATTAATCACCGTGGCTAGCCAGGTTGGCGTCAAATGCTGTGGCAGCCAAATCCCATGGAAAAATAATTACAAACCCAGCTAAAGCTGGGAATTGCCTTTCAATCACCCGAATATTCTGAAAATGTTCTAAAGTGCCCGAACCTTTGATTAGAAAATTCACCTGTCTAAACCTGACAAGCATGGGAAGAAGCATTGAAAAAACTGGTTACTGCTGCGCCATCTTGAAGACAGTAAGAAGTCTTACAACACCAGGTTAAAGTCCAACAGGTTTGTTTCAAACACTAGCTTTCGGAGCGCTGCTCCTTCCTCAGGTGAATGAAGAGGTATGTTCCAGAAACATATATATAGACAATTCAAAGATGCAAGACAATGTGTAGAATGTGAGCATTTGCAGTGAATTAAGTGTTTACAGATCCAGAGATAGGGGTAACCCTGGGTTAAAGAGGTGTGAATTGTCTCAAGCCAGGACAGTTGTGGTCGCTGTTCTGAAGGCTGGGTAGTTTGCTGTAAACAATGGTTTGTTGGAGGTTGCGACCATGCCACCACACAACCCTGCCATGGCAATCTCTGCAAGACGTGCCAGATCATCGACTTGGATACCACCATTACCACATGAGAACACCACCCACCAGGTACGCGGTACATACTCGTGCGACTCGGCCAACGTTGTCTACCTCATACGCTGCAGGAAAGGATGTCCCGAAGCGTGGTACATTGGCGAGACCATGCAGACGCTGCGACAACGAATGAACGGACATCGCGCGACAATCACCAGGCAAGAATGTTCCCTTCCAGTCGGGAAACACTTCAGCAGTCAAGGGTATTCAGCCTCTGATCTCCGGGTAAGCGTTCTCCAAGGCGGCCTTCAGGACGCGCGACAACGCAGAATCGCCGAGCAGAAACTTATAGCCAAGTTCCGCATACATGAGTGTGGCCTCAACCGGGACCTGGGATTCATGTCGCATTACATTCATCCCCACCATCTGGCCTGCGAAATCCTACCAACTGTCCTGGCTTGATACAATTCACACCTATTTAACCTGGGGTTAGCCCTATCTCTGGATCTGTAAACACTTAATTAACTGCAAATGCTTGCATTCAAAGCATTGTCTTGCATCTTTGAATTTGTCTATATATGTTTCTGGAGCATACCTCTTCATTCACCTGAGGAAGGAGCAGTGCTCCGAAAGCTAGTGTTTGAAACAAACCTGTTGGACTTTAACCTGGTGTTGTAAGACTTCTTACTGTGCTCACCCCAGTCCAATGCCAGTATCTCCCCATCTTGAAGAGTGGAACAGCATTTAAAGCTGTACTCCCCTGGGCTGAAAAGCAATGGTGGATAATAAATCTACTCTACCAGATCAATTTGGGTTGATTCAAGGGCCAGACCAGGCACAGAATTGAGGGCTTTGGCAAGATAAGAAGACAGAGGCTGAAGAAGTGAATACACTCCTGTACTCAGTAGGGCTAATAGTTGATGACATCATTGCAAGGCAAGGAATAAACAATAAGTTTATTCAGATATGTTTGGAAAGGTTCTGAAATCCTTTGATACCTACTATAATTCAAAAGTTATATTTTGGAGCGAGCAAAGTTCAACAAGTGAGTGCAGCAGCCTGGAGACCCTGTTGATTCTTTCATAAACCAGCTATACAGACTGCTGAAGTCTGATTCTGGCAGACTTACGTTAGAGCTCACATGAGAGCGAATAGTGGTCAGATTGTCTGATGATTGTCTTTCGTACTATAGGCAAAAGAAGATCTCTGATTCTAGAAAAGGCCTTCCAAATAATCAGGTAATCTGAATTTTGCTAACGACACCAGCTCCGGTGGGCCAGCACGGTAGCACAGTGGATAGCACAGTTGCTTCTCAGCCCCAGGTTTGAATCCCGGCTTGGGTCACTGTCTGTGTGGAGTCTGCACATTCTCCCCGTGTCTGCGTGGATTTCCTCTGGGTGCTCCGGTTTCCTCCCACAGTCCAAAGATGTGCAGGTTAGGTGGATTGGGCATGTTAAATTGCCCTTAGTGTCCAAACAGGTTGGGTGGGGTTACTGGATTACAGGGATGGGGTAGAGATGTGGGCTTAGGTAGTTCTTTCCAAGGAACGGTGCAGACTTGATGGGCTGAATGGCCTCGTTCTGCACTGTAAATTCTATGATTCTATGAGGCGAGGAAGCCATGGGAGAGAACAACTCCAATGGTCCATCTCATAAACAACAAAAAGCCAGGAAGATTCCAGGCCAAGGAGGACAATACCCAATCAGACCACACAAAGGTGGGAGACCATTTCTGTGCTGTGGTGTCAAAAGAGCTCACAGCTGAGAGCAATGTGCAGCAATCCCTGCACAGTGCTTCCACTGCAACCGGCTGGGACGTTTTGGAAAGCTGCGCGATTCTAAGACAGAAAGACATGTGGAGGATCCCAAAACAGTCCATGACATTGAGGTACCACACCAGGAAAAAGTTCAACTCTGCTTCTGGGGTGAGATCAAGGATCCTGGATTCTCCTTTTGGAATGCTGACATTCTGTCAGACTCATCGGTACTGAATGAATGTTAGGACTGGCTTTGGAGGAAGTCGGTTCGATGGTTAACTGGCAACCAGTGGATTGGCCAGGGATAGTGTTCTGCCTGACAACAGTCAGCGTTTGGTTTTTCAGAGAAAACCTGCCAGAAGCCTCTAGACCCTCGAAGGAAAAGGAGCTGTGTTTTCTCTCTTTCTCCACGACCGGTTGCCTGCTATCTTTGTGAGTCTGTAGTGAAGATCATTTCAAGCTGAAGGAAAAGAAAGTACCCAACTGAAGACTTAACATTGAGAAAGAAACTAGCTGGAAGACATCCATCTGAATCAAAGATCCTTTTCCTTCTATTATATTATATTTTCTTTACTTCTCAACCACCATTTCCATCTATGTTGTGTGTGTGTAGAGAGGGTGGGAGTTAGAAAGGGGAGGGGAGTTAGGAATCAGCTTGTGGATAGTTAGTTATATTTTTTGCCCATTTAATTCTAATTACTGTTAATAATAAAAGGTTACTTGTGTTACTTGTGGTGGCTGTGGTCAATTTAATTCAACCAAATATAAGATCTATTTTCATCTGTGTTGTGACTCCGGGTCAAGTGGGGCTGGAATTGAACGTGTACTGGCCCAGGAGTCGTAACACCATCAACTCACCAGCGCATACCTCAGGGAGGTACAAGGGCGCAGGAAAGAATGGAATGTGCCCATGAAAGTCAAACTGCAGGCTGAGCTCATGACTCATGTTGGGTAAAGACTTGGGGGGAGGTGTAGTATAAGGGGTTTCCAGCATAAAAAGGGTTAATGTGGGACTGACAAACTGTACTGCCCATAGTGTGATATAGAGAGACGCATGGCAGTAGTCAGGAGACAGAGTTGTATGGAGAGATTCGAATACAGGTCAAATATATGTCTATAGTTATATGTTACCAATTAGCATGACTGACCTTACAAGCCTCTGAACCTCATTGTGAGAGGTACTGAACAAACCCTTACCACAATTCTGTTCAGTAAAGTGAACAATCTAAGCTTCTGCAAGGCCTTGTAAACTAATAACCCAAAAGGTAGGAAAGGTCACTCCCGACAATAATGGTGAAAATGCTGCTGCATTTTAATGTCAGTGTGGATTATACATTTAACAATCATTGATTTTGTCCAATTACTTGAACTACTTGGAACTTATTCATTATTTCGACCATTAAACTTGCTTGGCTTTCAAAATGTGGCTTGCATATGTCATGTGAGAGTCTCTTTAAGAAAGGCGTGTTTTATCAAATAGCTGCAGTGATGTCATTGTGTGGGTGGAGCTGGAATGTGATTCTGTCTTTTACTTTCGTTTTGAGCTGGATGCTGCTTTGTGTTTTACTTTCATTTTAAGTAGTAGGGAGCTGCATTCAAGCAAAAAGCTGTATTGATCTCTCTCTGTGCAATCTAAAGAGTGTCTTCAGCTCACTTGATAATTTAAAAGTGATACCTGCTTTCTATAGAGAATTCAAACCTGTTGGCTTTGTTAAAAAGGGTATATGACTTATGGATGTTGCTAGGAAAGTTATTAAGAGTTACCTATAGAGTATTGTATCTGTGGGGATTATCAAGGTTGGTAGTTGATAAGATGTTTACTGTGTGTTTATAAAATGTTAACTGGATTCATAGAATAAACATTGTTTTTGTTTAAAAATACTTTAGATCTCTGTTGCACCACACATGTAAAGTGTGGCCCATAACTAAAATCTATTAAAAATTGTGGGTCAGGTGAACTCTATGATATACTCTATGATATACTTTGGTGTTCTCTAAATCCTGGCCCATACTACATACTTTGAAATCAGTCGGACTTCCTCAATACTCCTTTATCTGTCCTTTCCTGAAGATTGTATGATAGCTGAGAATTTTGAATTATCACTCACCAAATTTACAATTTGCATTTCAGCTCAGATATCGAATGGAATATTTGGAAAGTTAGTGGTTGCAATCAGGTAAGCGGCCTACGATGAGTTTGACACCGGAAGCTTTCATGTTGTTTGGGTGAGAGTTCCCACGTTGTTTCCTATCTTATTCTCCCTGTACAGTTTGCAGTTGCGACATAAGGGGCGAAATTCTCCGGAAACGGCGCGATGTCCGCCAACTGGCGTCCAAAACGGCGCCAATCAGACGGGCATCGCGCCGCCCCAAAGGTGCGGAATGCTCCGCATCTTTGGGGGCCGAGCCCAACATTGAGGGGCTAGGCCGGCGCCGGAGGAATTTCCGCCCCGCCAGCTGGCGGAAACGGCCTTTGTTGCCCCGCCAGCTGGCGCGGAAATGACATGTCGGGGCGGCGCATGCGTGGGAGCGTCAGCGGCCGCTGACAGTTTCCCACGCATGCGCAGTGGAGGGAGACCGTGGCGGAGGCGGAAGGGAAAGAGTGCCCCCATGGCACAGGCCTGCCCGCGGATCGGTGGGCCCCGATCGCGGGCCAGGCCGCCGTGGGGGCACCCCCCCAGGGCCAGATCGCCCCGTGCCCCCCCCAGGACCCCGGAGCCCGCCCACGCCGCCTTGTCCCGCCGGTAAGGTAGGTGGTTCAATTTAGGCCGGCGTGACAGGCATTTTAGCGGCGGGACTTCGGCCCATCCGGCGGGGGGGTCGGAGAATGTCGCCCAAGGTGACTGAATTCTCTCTAGTCATTTGAAAGGAACTACAAAGTAATCCACGTAGATTGGCCCAAGATAATTTCCCCCCTTTTGCTTCCACTGTCTCGCCCTCAGTTATTCTCGGGCATCCTCTGCTGATTATCTGTTTGCTA
Source organism: Scyliorhinus torazame (assembly GCF_047496885.1). Lineage (NCBI taxonomy): Eukaryota > Metazoa > Chordata > Chondrichthyes > Carcharhiniformes > Scyliorhinidae > Scyliorhinus > Scyliorhinus torazame. Next base: position 77,412 of record NW_027308306.1, on the reverse strand, counting down.
ATAATAAAGCAAGCCAGCTGCTTGTTGGAGCCAATGGAATTAAAAATCTACAGGAATGCACAACAGACTGCTGACTCACCGTTTGACAGAGTCAGGATCTAATCATTGCCCCTCTCCTTGTCTTAACAATCATCCATCTGTCCCTAAAAATAAATGGATAATGTTTTCACTTTATCCTGTGTGGGGAAGTCAGGCCTGACAACTTTAATTGGCTGGAATTTCCCACAGTGGTTCTCTCGAATTCCAATCCTTTTATTCAAAAAATGGATTTTATTTCAAGCATGTGGAAAGAAAATAGCCACAGATACAAAAACACACTCTACAAACTCACAGTCCATAGTTTGTACAACTTTCCCCCTTTTTCTGTTACGGCGCGCCCCAGCCGGCAGGGGGATTCTCTGTCCCGCCAGCCGGCCAATGGGATTGCCCATTGTGGGAGGCCCCACGCCGCCGGGAAATCTGCGGGCGTGGGTGCGCTGCCGGCGCAAAGGAGAATCCTGCCAGCGGGGAATCCAGTCACATAGGTTCTGATTAGAGCTCTGTGAAACATTTTGGGCTATTTTTCTCCAAATGCGAATTGTTGTTCTTGTAAATAGTTCCTGGCCATCTGTGAAAAGCTCAGTTCCTCTAACATGGCAGCATTCCAATTACATCAACATGTTTTGGTGTTTTAATAGAGGTAGGACCATACTGTCAAAATGTTCAGGTAAATGAAGAGGGGGAGATAAAAACAAAGGACTTGCATTGATATAGTGCCTGGAGAGACTTCAGGACATCCCAAAGTGCTCAATAGCCAATGAGGGGAGGCAATTGCTTAGTGGTGTTGTCACTAGACTAGTAATTCCGATACCCTCGGTAATTCTCTGGGGAGATGGGTTTGAATCCCACCATGGCAGATGGTGACGTTTGAAGTTAATATAAATCTGGAATTAAATGTCTAATTTTAATGTAATTTTTTTAAAAAATGTGCTTATTCAAATTTTTCCAACAAAATGTTTTAACAAACAAGCCCCCCCCCCCATAACAAAAAGAAGAAAGAACACAAACAGCACAATCAAAAATAATAAACTACTTATACATTGGGTTTCTCCCGCATATATTAACACCCCCCTATGACATTCAAGAGTACCCTTGGGGAAACCCCCCCCACCCACCCAAATACCCCCCGAAAGAGACACCACCCTCTCCCCACCCCCATGGGTTGCTGCTGCTGCTGACCTCCTCCTAGCGCTCCGCGAGATAGTCTAGGAACGGTTGCCACTCGTAAGGCAAACTTTATCCTCTCCAGCTTAATGAACTCTGCCATGTCATTTATCCAGGCTTCCACACTGGGGGGCTTTGCGTCCTTCCATAATAACAAGATCCTCCACGGGGCTACCAGGGCGCAAAGGCCAGGGTACCTGCCTCTTTCGCCTCCTGCACTCCCGGCTCGTCCATTACCCCAAATGATGCCAACCCCCAACTTGGCTTGACCTGGACTTTCACCACCTTGGACTTAGTCCTCGCAAGACCCCTCCAAAACCCCTCCAGCGCCGGGCACGACCAGAACATGTGGACGTGATTTTCCGGACTCCCCGAGCACCTCCCACATCTAGGGCGAAATTCTCCGGAAACGGCGCGATGTCCGCCGACTGGCGCCCAAAACGGCGCCAATCAGACGGGCATCGCGCCGCCCCGAAGGTGCGGAATGCTCCGCATCTTTGGGGGCCGAGCCCCAACATTGAGGGGCTAGGACGACGGCGGAGGGATTTCCGCCCCGCCAGCTGGCGGAAACGGCCTTTGTTGCCCCGCCAGCTGGTGCGGGAATGACATCTCTGGGCGGCGCATGCGCTGGAGCGTCAGAGGCCGCTGACAGTTTCCCACGCATGCGCAGTGGAGGGAGTCTCTTCCACCTCCGCCATGGTGGAGACCGTGGTGGAGGCGGAAGGGAAAGAGTGCCCCCACGGCACAGGTCCGCCCGCGGATCGGTGGGCCCCGATCGCGGGCCAGGCCACCGTGGGGGCAACCCCCGGGGTCAGATCGCCCCCGCGCCCCCCCCCAGGACCCCGGAGCCCGCCCACGCCGCCTTGTCCCGCCGGTAAGGTAGGTGATTTAATTTACGCCGGCGGGACAGGCAATTTATCGCCGGGACTTCGGCCCATTCGGGCCGGAGAATCGAGCGGGGGGCCCGCCAACCGGCGCGGCGCGATTCCTGCCCCCGCCGAATATCCGGTGCCGGAGACTTCGGCAACCGGCGGGGGCGGGATTCACGCCAGCCCCCGGCGATTCTCCGACCCGGCGGGGGGTCGGAGAATGTCGCCCCTGTCCTCCACCCCAAAGAACCTACTCATCCTCGCCCCTGTCATATGCGCTCTGTGAACAAGCTTGAACTGTATTAGGCTGAGCCTGGCGCAAGAGGAGGAAGAATTAACCCTACTCAGGGCATCAGCCCACAGACCTTCAGCAATCTCCTCCCCAAGCTCCTCCTCCCACTTGCCATTTATCTCCTCTACCGAAACCTCCTCCTCTTCTTTCATCTCTTGATAGATCGCCGAAACCTTGCCTTCTCCGACCCATGCACCCGAAATCACCCTGTCCTGAATCCTCTGCACCGGGAGCAACGGGAATTCCCTCACCTGCCGCCTCACAAACGCCCTCACTTGCAGAGACCTGAACGCATTTCCCGGGGATAACCCAAACTTCTCCTCCAGTGCCCCTAGGCTCGCAAACGTCCCATCTATAAACAGGTCCCCCATTCTTCTGATCCCTGCCCGATGCCAGCTCCGAAACCCCCCATCCATCCTTCCCGGGACGAACCGATGGTTCTGCCGAATCGAGGACCAAACCGAGGCTCCCACCTCGCCCCTGTGTCGTCTCCACTGCCCCCAGATCTTCAACGTTACCGCCACCACCAGACTCATGGTGTACCTTGTCGGCGAGAGCGGCAGCGGTGCCGTCACCTGCGCCCTCAGGCTCGTGCCCCTGCAGGACGCCATCTCCAACCTCTTCCACGCTGCCCCCTCTCCCTCTATTACCCATTTACGGATCATCGCCACATTGGTTGCCCAATAGTAGCCGCACAGATTCGGCAGCGGCAGCCCTCCCCTGTCCCTGCTACGCTCCAGAAACACCCTCTTTACCTTCGGGGTCTTATTTGCCCACACGAAACCCATGATGCTCCGACCTACCCGTTTAAAAAAGGCCTTGGGAATCACAATGGGAAGGCACTGGAACACAGAGAGAAACCTCGGGAGGACCATCATTTTAACCGACTGTACCCTGCCCGCTAGCGAGAGTGGCAGCACATCCCAACTTTTGAAATCCTCCTCCATCTGCTCCACCAACCATGTCAAATTGAGCTTGTGCGGGGCACCCCAGCTCCCAAACACCTGGATCCCCAAGTACCGAAAGTTCCTGTCTGCCCTCTTCAATGGTAGGTCGTCTATCCCCCTTCCCTGGTCCCCTGGATGCACCACAAAGAGCTCACTTTTCCCTACGTTGAGCTTATAGCCCGAGAAGTCCCCAAACTCCCTTAGGATCCGCATGACCTCTACCATCCCCTCCACTGGATCTGCCACATACAGCAACAGGTCGTCCGCATACAGCGACACCTGATGTTCCTCTCCCCCTCGGACCAACTCCCTCCATTTCCTGGACTCCCTTAGTGCCATGGCCAGAGGCTCAATTGCCAATGCAAACAACAAGGGGGACAGGGGGCACCCCTCCCTCGTCCCTCGGTGCAGCCGAAAGTGCTCCGAACTCCGCCGATTCATAGCCACACTCGCCACCGGGGCTCTATATAGGAGCCTGACCCAACTGATAAACCCCTCCCCGAACCCAAACCTCCGCAGCACTTCCCAAAGATACTCCCACTCCACCCGGTCGAAGGCCTTCTCCGCGTCCATAGCTGCCACTACCTCCGCCTCTCCCTCCACCAATGGTATCATAATCACATTGAGGAGCCTCCGCACATTAGTGTTTAGCTACCTACCCTTTACAAATCCCGCCTGGTCATCATGAATCACTCCAGGGACACAGTCCTCAGTTCTCGTGGCCAGCACTTTTGCCAGCAACTTAGCATCCACATTGAGGAGCGAGATCAGTCTATACGACCCACATTGCCACGGGTCCTTCTCCCGCTTCAGAATCAGCGAGATCAGCGCCCCAGACATTGTCGGGGGCAGGGTCCCCCTCTCCCCTGCTTCATTGAAAGTTCACACTAACAATGGGCCTCGCAGGTCCACATATTTCCCATAAAACTCGACCAGGAACCCATCTGGCCCCGGGGCCTTCCCCGCCTGCATGTTCCCCAATCCTTTAACCAGCTCCTCCAACCCAATTGGCGCCCCTAAACCAGCCACCTCCTGCTACTCCACCCTCGGGAACCTCGGTTGATCCAAAAATCGTCGCATCCTCTCTTCCCCCGCTGGGGGCTCAGATCTGTACAGCTCCTCATAGAAGTCCTTAAATACCTCATTTACTCTCACCGCACTCCGCACCGTATTCCCCCTGCTATCCTTAACTCCCCCTATCTCCCTCGCTGCCACCCTCTTACGGAGCTGGTGTGCCAGCATCCGGCTCGTCTTCTCCCCATACTCGTACGTCGCCCCCTGTGCTTTCCTCCACTGTGCCTCTGCTTTCCCTGTCGCAACAGGTCAAACTCCATCTGGAGGCTTCGCCGCTCCCTAAGTAGTCCCTCCTCGGGGGCCTCTGCATATCTCCTGTACACCCTTAAGATCTCCCCCACCAACCTCTCCCACTCCCTGCCCTCTCTCTTCTCCCTGTGGGCCCTAATGGAGATTAACTCTCCCCTGACCACCGCCTTCAACGCCTCCCAGACTACCCCCACCTGCACCTCTCCGTTGTCATTGGCCTCCAAGTATCTCTCAATGCACCCCCGCACCCTCCCGCATGCCTCCCCATCCGCCAATAATCCCACATCAAGATGCCACAGCGGGCGCTGGTCCCTCTCCTCTCCTAACTCCAGCTCCACCCAGTGCGGGGCGTGGTCTGAGATGGCTATGGCCGAATACTCCGTTCCTTCCACTTTCGGGATTAGCGCCCTACTCAACACAAAAAAATCCATCCGGGAGTAGGCTCTATGTACATGGGAAAAGAATGAGAATTCCCTGGCCGGGGCCTAGCAAACCTCCACGGATCCACTCCCCCCATCTGGTCAATAAACCCCCTAAGCACCTTGGCCGCAGCCGGCCTCTTCCCTGCCTTGGATCTGGAGCGATCTAATGCTGGATCCAGCACCGTGTTGAAATCCCCCCCCATTATCAAGCTTCCTGCCTCCAGGTCCGGAATCCAACCCAGCATGCGCTTCATAAATCCGGCATCATCCCAGTTCGGGGCGTATACGTTTACCAGTACCACCCACACCCCCTGAAACCTACCACTCACCATCACGTATCAACCCCCATTATCCACTACAATATTCTTGGCCTCAAACGACACCCGCTTCCCCATCAGTATTGCAACCCCTCTGTTCTTCGCATCCAGCCCCGAATGGAATACCTGTCCTACCCATCCCTTTCTCAACCTGACCTGGTCTGCCACCAAATGTGTCTCCTGAAGCATGACCACGTCTGCCTTCAGTCCCTTTAAGTGCGCGGACACTCGGGCCCTCTTAACCGGCCCATTCAGGCCCCTCACATTCCAAGTTATCTGCCAGATTGGGGGGCTTCTCACCACCCCCCTGCCGACTAGCCATCTCCTTTTCTAGGCCAGTCACGTGCCCGCGCCTCCCGCACTCTCCAGTCCCCCAGACGGCGGACCCCCGCCCCGACCACCTCTCCTATTTCCAATTCCCCATTGGCCAATGCAGCAGCAACCCTATACCCCCCTCCCCCCCTCCCCCCACTAGATCCATATCTAGCTCTTTTGCTCCCCATAACACTCCCGTAAGTCAGCTGACTCCTGCTGACCCCGGCCTCTCCTGCCTTCCCATCGGCCCCCCCCAGTGTGGGAATCCCCCCTCCCCCTCCTCCCTAGCAGTCGGTGTGCGCTCCTCCGACCCCCACCGCCGTCCTTCCCTAGTGCGGGAAAAAGCCTGCGCTTTCCTGAGCCGCCCCCGCCCCCACTGGCGCAGCTCCTTTTGCGGCCTTATCTCAATTCCCCCATCCCCGGGCCTCCCCTCCCTCCAACACCGGCGCCCACACTCTTCCACAGTCTCCCCATCAAATCCCTTCATCCATCCCCATCCAGCACCCAACCAAGGGAACATTCCCTACACTAGTTAAAACCATATATACAACAAACATCCCCCCCCACAACAGCAAACCCTCAATTTGTGTCCAACTTTTCAGTCTGTATAAATCTCCAAGCCTCATCAGGTGTTTCGAAATAGTGGTGTCGATCTTGGAATGTGACCCACAATCGCACTGGCTGCAGCATACCGAACTTCACCCCCTTCCGATGGAGCACCGCCTTGGTCCAATTAAAGCCAGCTCTCTTCTTGGCCAGCTCTGCACTCCAGTCCTGGTAGATTCGGATCTCCGTGTTCTCCCACCTGCTGCTCCGCTCTTTCCTGGCCCATCTCAGGACACACTCTCTATCCATAAATCGGTGCAACCTCACCACTAGAGCCCTTGGCGGCTCTTTGGCCTTGTGTCTCCTTGCCAGGACCCGATGAGCCCCATCTAGCTCCAGGGGCCTCGGGAAAGCTCCCGCGCCCATCAGCGAATTGAGCATCGTGCTCACATATGCCCCGGTATCGGGCCACTCAACTCCTTCAGGGAGACCCAGAATCCGAAGATTCTTCCTTCTCGACCTATTCTCCAGGTCCTCAAATCTTTCCACCCACCTCTTATGCAGCGCCTCGTGTGCCTCCACCTTCACCGGCAGGCCCAAGATCTCATCCTCGTTCTCCGAGGCTTTCTGCCGCACCTCCCGGATCGCCGCCCCCTGGGTCCTCTGGGTCTCCACTAGCTTCTCAATCGCCGCCTTCATTGGCGCCAGCATTTCCATCTTCAGCTCCTCAAAGCAGTGTTTAAGAAACTCCTGCTGCTCCTGCGACCACTGCGCCCATGCTACTTGGTCTCCACCCGCCGCCATCTTGCTTTTTCTCCCTCTCACTTTTCGCTGCTCCAAGATCTCTTTTTTCACCGCTCCACTCCTGGTCCAATCCATATACTGTCGGGGGGACCTTGCTGTCACCTTCCCACACTGGAAGCCGTCGAACAAGTGCCGTTGGGGCCCCTCTAGAGAGCCCTAAAGTCCGTTCCCGGCGGGAGCTGGCGAACGTGCGACCTATTCAGGCATGGCCGCAACCGGAAGTGATGTCTAATTTTAATAAGGTACAGGGAGTCCACAATAAGCAAAAAAGTAAATGACATTTACTTTACATTAATTATATACATGAGTACAGGTAGAACCTCATTAGGCACTCTCTCCTGTCAATCGGTTCCAGAATGGCCGACCTTTTATACAAGTATGGGTAAGCTCCCCGCCCCTGGTGGGGGAGCTCATACTCCTTAAGGAGCACGGGGAAAACAGTCACCCCCACACTGTATCTCCCACTAGTTATTGGTCTAATGGTCATGAAGCCATTGTTGATTGTTGTAAAAACCCATCTGGTTCCCTGGTGCCCTTTAGGGAAGGAAATCTGCCAAACCTATCTGGTCTGGCCTACATGTGTCTCCAGACCCACAGCAATGTGATTGACTCTTGATTGCCTTCTGAAACGGCAAGCAGGTCACTCAGTTCAAGGGCAATTAGGGATGGGCAATAAATACTGGCCCAGCCAGTAATGTCCACATCCCATGAAAATACTTCTGGGGCGAGATTCTCCGACCCCCTGCTGGGTCGGAGAATCGCCGGGGGCAGGCGTGAATCCCGCCCCCGCCGGTTGCCGAATTCTCCGGCACTGGATTTTCGGCGGGGGGGTGAATCGCGCCGCGCCGTTTGGCGGGCCCTCCCCCGGCGATTCTCTGGCCCGGATGGGCCGAAGTCCCGCTGCTAGAATGCCTGTCCCACCGGCGTGGATTAAACCACCTCTCTTACCAGCGGGACAAGGCGGCACGGGTGGGCTCCGGGGTCCTGGGGGGGGCGCGGGGCGATCTGGCCCCGGGGGGTGCCCCCACGGTGGCCTGGCCCGCGATCGGGGCCCACCGATCCGCGGGCGGGCCTGTGCCATGGGGGCACTCTTTTCCTTCCGCCTTCCCCATGGTCTCCACCATGGCGGAGGCGGGAGAGACTCACTCCACTGCGCATGCGCGGGGATGCCATGAGCGGCCGCTGACACTCCCGCGCATGCGCCGCCCGGCAATGTCATTTCCGCGCCAGCTGGCGGGGCACCAAAGGCCTTTCCCGCCAGCTGGCGGGGTGGAAATCAGTCCGGCGCGGGCCTAGCACCTCAAGGTTAGGGCTCGGCTGGTCAAGATGCGGAGGATTCCGCACCTTTGGGGCGGCGCGATGCCGGACTGATTTGCACCTTTTTTGGCGCCGGTCATATTGTAGGAATCATAGGCACGATTCTCCCAAAGGGAGACAAAGTCCTGACGCCGGAGTGAAAACCAGAGTGTTTCACTCTGGCGTCGGAGCCCGCTCCCAGCCCCCTATTCTCCCGCCCCCGGGAGGCTAGGAGCGAGGTCGCGTATTTTACGTGCGCTGGGCCTTGGCGCCGCGTAAATGACGCGGCCGGCGTCGCGTAAATGAAGTCACCCGCGCATGCACGGTTGCCGTCCTCCCCGAGGCCGCCCCGCAAGAAGATGGCGGGAGGATCTTGCAGGGCGGCGGAGGAAAGGAGGTCCTCCTTTAGAGAAGTTGGCCCGCCGATCGGTGGGCCCCGATCGCGGGCCAGACCCCATCGGAGGCCCCCCTGGTGAAGGAACCCCCCTCCCCCCACAGGCTGCCCCCCCAGCATTCCTGCACAATTCCCGCCGGAAGCGACCAGGTGTGGACGGCGCCAGCGGGAACCTGTCGTGTCGGAGAGGCCGCTCGGCCTATCCGGGCCGGAGAATAGCGGGAGTACCGGAGAATCGCCATTGTGAATGTCTTGGGCGATTCTCCGGCTGGCGCGGCGCAGAACTCGACGCGGCCGTTCTTGCAGGTTGGGAGAGTGGCGGGACGGCGTCGGACCGGCGTCGTGCGATATAATGGCGCGGCCGGCGATTCTCCCAACCGGCGCGGCCTCGGAGAATCGCGCCCCATTGCTCTTAATCTGTGCACAGCAGGATGTCAGAAACAGCAATGTGATATATGACCACATTTTCTAATGACATATTAAGGGATAAATACTGGCCAAGATATTGGCAGAACTTCCCAACTTTTCTTCAAAATAGCACCCTGGAATGTGTTAGACAAGGGGGTCAGACAAGGTCCGGGAATTTCCAGACCCATGGCAGGTTTTCCCATGGCGGAAGAAACTCGCCATAAGAAATTCGCCAAAGACAGTGGCAATTTTCGTGGCTTGCCTCAGGGGCGCTGCGGGTGGAGGAGTGGTGGTGGGGTGGGTAACTTAATTGGGAATGGAAGACCCTGCCGGCAGGAAGGCCCGGAGAATTCTGCCCAAAGTCTTTCTTTAACGTCTCATTCAAAATAGGGCACCTCTGACACTGCAGCACTCCTCAGTACTGCACTCGAGTGTCGGCCTATATTATGTGCATAAGGCTCTGGAACTTGAAGTCACAACAAAAGACCAGGGCTGAGAAAAGGGAGGATACCCCATAAAGACATTAATCAGTCAATGGTACATTGGGATTCCACAAAATAAGAGAAAAGTTTTCTCATTTCCCATTTAAATATTTTCTACTTGATCATTGGCACAGAAGCAGAATTTTGCTTTTGAATTTAATTGAATTTAATAATGAGGTGTTGCTGATTTTCTGCTTACAGCATGATTGGATTGATGCTGGGAACCTGCATTGCTTTCTTTGCTGTGCTTCATGACCTGGGAGCCAACCTTTACCTGGCATTAACTGGAACCCCAGTAAGTTCAATATATTATTCAGTAAAACGGGCAAAATGTAAGGTTTGTTGAGGTTAACTTTTCTCTTTTTATCCTGTTTTGTTTCTCTGCAATTTTCTCCCCAACCTGCCCTCGTGAACAAATAGGTTTCGTCACCACAGTCCAATTGTTCAGGTAGCAGTGACTATCCGTACCCTTGTCAATTATTCATGTGTGATTCAGGACAGTGAGCGCTGGGGGATTATCAACAGATTCTAGCCATGCCCTGGAATCCATACATGTGCACAACACACTCATTCTCTCACTAACTCACACACACACTCACCCACACATACTCATTCACATTCACTCTGTCACTCACCCTCTCACTCACTCATCTTTTACAGACTTTCTCACACTCTCTCACACTCACATTCACACTCACCCACACACTCTCTCACAAACACTCACCCTCTCACTCCCACACACACTCTCACTCACTCACTTACTCACTCACGTACTCACTGTTATGCACTCACACAGCCACACACACTCACAAACTCACTCTCACACACTCACACAGTCACGCACTCAAACAGTCACGCACTCACAGTCATGCACTCACTCTCACACTCTCTCACACACTCTCACATGCTTTTCACACTCTCGTACACTCACTCTCACACACTCACTCCCACACTTGCACACGCACTCACTCTCACATTCACTCTCACACTTACTCTCTCACAAACACTCACACACTCTCATTGTTAATTAATAAATTTGGAATATAAAACTAGTCTCAGTAATAGTCACCATGAAACTCTCATTGATTGTTGTAAAAACCCATCTGGTTCACTAATGCACTTCAGGGAAGGAAATCTGCCGTCCTTGCCTGGTCTGGCCTACATGTGACTCCACATCCACAGCAATGTGGTTGATTCTTAAATGGCCCTCTGAAATGGCCGAGTAAGCCACTCAGTTCATGGACAATTAGGGATGGGCAACAAATGCTGGCGTCGCTAGCAACACCCACATCCCATGAAGGAATAACAGAAATGTTGAGTCAATTTGTTTCAGTGGTGTTGGTTAAGGAGGAAATATTGGCCAGGATTCTCCTGCCCTTCTTCAAATAGTGTAGAAGCAATATTTTACATATACCTGAGAGCGAAGGCCAGGCTTCAGTTTAATGTCTCATTGGAAAGATGGCACATCCGACAGTACAGCACCTCCATAGTACTGGACTGGAGCGCCAGTATTATTGTTTAGTACTTAATAATTGATGTAATAGTTGAGGCAGGTTCCCAAATCTGTAGAAGAAGTGCAGTTCTTCTACCTGAAGGGTAAAATGGAGGCTTGGATTCTCCAATGGAGGGAGTCAGAGCCTTGTTCATTTAAATTTAGAGTGGCCAATACATTTCTTTTCCAATTGAGGGACAATTTAGCGTGGCCAATCCACCTAGCCTGCACATCTTTGGGTTGTGGGAATGAGACCCACGCAAACACGGGGAGAATGTGCAATCTCCACATGGACAGGGGTCCGGGATTGAAGCCAGGCCCTGGGTGCCTTGAGGCACCAGTGCTAACCACTGCCCCACTGTGACGCCCAAAGTCAGAGCCTCTTAATGGCCAAGGATTGAAGTTTGGAAAACGCTTCCTCCCTTTTGGGGGATAGTGTCTGGGCACCATGAGATCATCGATCTACACCGGGGATCCTTTCCTCCCTTGGAACCTGGGCTCTTCTCACCCCTGTCTGGAACATCCTGCCTTAGGTTAACGAGAGCCAGTTAGCCATGACTCCTGGGATCACCTGGGAAGGCTCCTAAAGAATGTTGCTGATGCAAGGTGGGCAAACGAGTTTGAATTTCCAATGCAACACACTCAGAGATGCCACAAATACCTTTGTAAACGTTCCTTCATAAATACCTTGTGCTCCTCCATCCCTCTCGATCCATTAACATTTCAGTCCCTTCCTACTCATTCCCATTACCTGATTTAATTGTAGTCTTTCATTATACAAATGTGATTCAGACCCTATGCACACTGACTATTATTAGTCCGTGGTCTCTAATTGCAAGGGTGAGTCGACAGCACCACAAGTACTTAACCTAAACTATATTTAATGAGCCCAAGCGATATTCAACCCCATAGAAATCCTGATGTCTCCTGCAGCTTGACAGCAACCTGGAGCCTGCCTCAGTCAATAACAAATTTCCACCAAGGTGTGAGGAATATAAACAAATAAAAATTGATCTCAGCATTTGACTTGGCCTGATCCCTACTCACTAAGACGGAAGGGATGGCAGTGGGGAATGATAGACTCCCATATTAGATCCCATGTGGTTTTAAGTACAGTGTCATGAACTGTATGGAATGTATAAAAATATGCCATTGGGATAAATTAGTCTGCGCAACATGCATCTCCTCCCATTCTAGTTACTTCACCTCATCAGCACCCCATTGGAAAATTAACGTTTTAGGCCAATGACTTTTCGTCGGAACTAAAACAAGGAGAATGTCCCCCCTCAACCTGAACCAAGCTCCATTTCTCTCTCCACAGATGCTGCCTGATCTGCTGGTGTTTTTCAACATTTTTCTGATTTCCATAGAAGTTATTCATAGAATCCCTACCATGCAGAAGGAGTACATTCGACCATTGGGTTTGCACCCACCCTCTGAAAGAGCACTCCACCCAGGCCCAGTCCCCCACCCTATTCCCATAACCCCATGCATTGAACATGGCCAATCCACCTGCACATCTTCGGATTGTGGGAGGAAACCAGAGCATTGGGAGGAAACCCACACAAACACGGGGTGATCGTACAAACTCTACACAGACAGCCCCTCAAAGCTGGAATGGAACCCGGGTCCCTGGCGCTGTGAGGCAGCAGTGCTAACCACTGTGCCACCGTGTCGCCTTTCAGATTTCCAGTCTCGACGGTAGTTTGCTTATTTTTTAAATATTGTAATGGAGCCTGTCCAAAGATATATTAGACTACTTGAGTAATGTCTCACTCAATCCAAACCTGTGACTGCTACCATCCAGAAGAGCAAGGGTAGCAGGTACATGGAAACACCACCATCGCAAATTCCCCTCCAAACCATGCACCATCCTGACTTGGGAATATATCACTGTTTTTTCACTGTCACTGGGTCAAAATCCTGGATCTCCCTCCATGGCAGCACTATGGATGTACCTACATCATTTGGACTGTAGCGGTTTAAGAATGTGGCTCATCACCACCTTCTCAAGGGCATTTAGAAATGGGCAGTAAATGCTGGCCTTGCCAGCAATTCCCACATCCCATGAATGAATATTTTTTAAAACCTTGCAGTCACTCTCTGGCGAAACTTGTTAGAAGTGTAGGTGTGTGTGGATACCTAGTGAGGTTAGAAACGGCAGTGATGCCTCCCTGGGTAAACAGCTTGCCATACTTGTTACCAAAGCTGAACAAGGCCTTTTGGCTGAGGGGCAGGTGATCAACTGAGAGCCAAGGAGTGAGTCATTGTTCAGCAGATGAAACGAGGTGAGGAAACCTGTGGACAGAAAGGAAGGGGGAACAAATGCTGGTGTGCAGATGACCAAGGGTAAGTATGCCACTTGAGTCGCCTCACACCACTTTGGATCACGTTGACAGTTCAATACTAGATTGGGGAAGGATCAGCGACCTCAAGCTCTGAACATGGAGAGCAGTGCAGGAGAACCATGATGAGGTGAATTAAGTTTAGCTGGCTTAAAATAAACTGGAAAAGCAACCTCCTGTAGTCATTGTTTGTGGCATTTCACAAGTTTTTGTTAATTTTCCCGGCAGAGTACTCCCTGGCAATGTGCTCTCGCACTGTTTACCATCACCTCGGCAGTGATTCTTCCTCTCAGCCTGGAGAAGAATATGTCAGATTCAGCCTGGCAGTCAGTGTTCTCTCTTATCTTCTACCTGTTATTAATAATTGTGGTGAGTATTAGGAGCACAATAAGAAGCAGATTGGAATTATTAATCAGCTGGTTAAATGGATTGTCTCAGTGTATATATCACTGTCCATTATATAAAGGTTAGGTTTTCAAAAATATTATGTTTACATTTGACTTTATTGTATTTGCGTTAACGGGTAAAGCGATTTATCTTATTGTCCTCATTTTAGACTTCGCTGGGGTACAGTTCCATAGAAATTGAACGCTCTGCACTATTTGCTCTGGTACCCATGGGTAAGCTTATTTGGGAAGGAGCTACCACTCTGGGGAGGTTCCAGAGTGGGGACGTCTCTGTGGTTGGGAGGCTCTGCGATAAGTGGCTCTACGATGGGGACTCTGCGGTGGGGACGTCTCTGCAGTGGGGACGTCTCTACGGTGGGGATGTCTCTGCGGTGGGGACGTGTCTGCGGCGGGGATGTCTCTGCGGTGGGGACGTCTCTGCGGTGGGGACGTCTCTGCGGTGGGGATGTCTCTGCGGTGGGGACGTCTCTGCAGTGGGGACGTCTCTACGGTGGGGATGTCTCTGCGGTGGGGACGTGTCTGCGGCGGGGATGTCTCTGCGGTGGGGATGTCTCTGCGATGGGGATGTCTCTGCAGTGGGTCATCTCTGCGGTGGGGACGTCTCTGCGGTGGGGACGTCTCTGCGGTGGTGATGTCTCTGCGATGGGGATGCCGCTGCGGTGGGGATGTTTCTGCGGTGGGGATGTCTCTGCGATGGGGATGCCGCTGCGGTGGGGATGTCTCTGCGGTGGGGACATCTCTGCGGTGGGGATGTCTCTGCGGTGGGGACGTCTCTGCGGTGGGGATGTCTCTGCGGTGGGGACATCTCTGCGGTGGGGACGTCTCTGCGGTGGGGATGTTTCTGCGGTTGGGATGTCTCTGCGGTGGGGACGTCTCTGCGGTGGGGATGTCTCTGCGATGGGGATGTCTCTGCGATGGGGATGTCTCTGCGGTGGGGATGTCTCTGCGGTGGGGACATCTCTGCAGTGGGGATGTCTCTGCGGTGGGGACAGCTCTGCAGTGGGGATGGCTCTGCGGTGGGGATGTCTCTGCGGTGGGGACATCTCTGCGGTGGGGACATCTCTGCGGTGGGGATGTCTCTGCGGTGGGGATGTCTCTGCGATGGGGATGTCTCTGCGATGGGGATGTCTCTGCGGTGGGGACGTCTCTGCGGTGGGGACGTCTCTGCGGTGGGGATGTCTCTGCGATGGGGACGTCTCTGCGATGGGGATGTCTCTGCGGTGGGGATGTCTCTGCGGTGGGGACATCTCTGCGGTGGGGATGTCTCTGCGGAGGGGACGTCTCTGCGATGGGGATGTCTCTGCGGTGGGGACGTCTCCGCGGTGGGGACGTCTCTGCGGTGGGGACGTCTCCGCGGTGGGGACGTCTCTGCGGTGGGGATGTCTCTGCGGAGGGGACGTCTCTGCGATGGGGATGTCTCTGCGGTGGGGATGTCTCTGCGATGGGGATGTCTCTGCGGTGGGGACGTCTCTGCGATGGGGATGTCTCTGCGGTGGGGACGTCTCTGCGATGGGGATGTCTCTGCGGTGCGGACGTCTCTGCGGTGGGGATGTCTCTGCGGTGGGGACGTCTCTGCGGTGGGGACATCTCTGCAGTGGGGACATCTCTGCAGTGGGGACATCTCTGCAGTGGGGACGTCTCTGCGATGGGGATGCCGCTGGGGTGGGGACATCTCTGCGGTGGGGATGTCTCTGCGATGGGGATGTCTCTGCGGTGGGGATGTCTCTGCGGTGGGGACATCTCTGCGGTGGGGATGTCTCTGCGGAGGGGACGTCTCTGCGATGGGGATGTCTCTGCGGTGGGGATGTCTCTGCGGTGGGGATGTCTCTGCGGTGGGGACATCTCTGCGGTGGGGATGTCTCTGCGATGGGGATGTCTCTGCGGTGGGGATGTCTCTGCGGTGGGGATGTTTCTGCGATGGGGATGTCTCTGCGGTGGGGATGTCTCTGCGGTGGGGACATCTCTGCAGTGGGGATGTCTCTGCGGTGGGGACAGCTCTGCAGTGGGGATGTCTCTGCGGTGGGGATGTCTCTGCAGTGGGGACATCTCTGCGGTGGGGACATCTCTGCGGTGGGGACATCTCTGCGGTGCGGACGTCTCTGCGGTGCGTACGTCTCTGCGGTGGGGATGTCTCTGCGGTGGGGATGTCTCTGCGGTGGGGACATCTCTGCGGTGCGGACGTCTCTGCGGTGGGGATGTCTCTGCGATGTGGACGTCTCTGCGGTGGGGATGTCACTGCGGTGGGGACATCTCTGCGGTGGGGATGTCTCTGCGGAGGGGACGTCTCTGCGATGGGGATGTCTCTGCGGTGGGGACGTCTCCGCGGTGGGGACGTCTCTGCGGTGGGGACGTCTCTGCGGTGGGGACGTCTCTGCGGTGGGGATGTCTCTGCGGTGGGGATGTCTCTGCGGAGGGGACGTCTCTGCGGTGGGGACATCTCTGCAGTGGGGACATCTCTGCAGTGGGGACGTCTCTGCGATGGGGATGTCTCTGCAGTGGGGATGTCTCTGCGGTGGGGACGTCTCTGCGATGGGGATGTCTCTGCGGTGGGGATGTCTCTGCGGTGGGGACGTCTCTGCGGTGGGGACATCTCTGCAGTGGGGACATCTCTGCAGTGGGGCGTCTCTGCGGTGGGGATGTCTCTGCGGTGGGGATGTCTCTGCGGTGGGGACGTCTCTGCAGTGGGGACATCTCTGCAGTGGGACGTCTCTGCGGTGGGGATGTCTCTGCGGTGGGGATGTCTCTGCGATGGGGACATCTCTGCGGTGGGGACATCTCTGCGGTGGGGATGTCTCTGCGGTGGGGACGTCTCTGCGGTGGGGACGTCTCTGCGATGGGGATGTCTCTGCGATGGGGATGTCTCTGCGATAGGGATGTCTCTGCGATGGGGATGTCTCTGCGATGGGGATGTCTCTGCGATGGGGATGTCTCTGCGGTGGGGATGTCTCTGCGGTGGGGACGTCTCTGCGGTGGGGATGTCTCTGCGATGGGGATGTCTCTGCGATGGGGATGTCTCTGCGGTGGGGACGTATCTGCGATGGGGATGTCTCTGCGGTGGGGATGTCTCTGCGATGGGGATGCCTCTGCGGTGGGGATGTCTCTGCGGTGGGGACGTCTCTGAGGTGGGGATGTCTCTGCGGTGGGGATGTCTCTGCGATGGGGATGTCTCTGCGATGGGGATGTCTCTGCGATGGGGATGTCTCTGCGGTGGGGACATCTCTGCAGTGGGGATGTCTCTGCGGTGGGGATGTCTCTGCGGTGGGGACGTCTCTGCGGTGGGGATGTCTCTGCGATGGGGATGTCTCTGCGGTGGGGATGTCTCTGCGATGGGGATGTCTCTGCGATGGGGATGTCTCTGCGGTTGGGATGTCTCTGCGGTGGGGATGTCTCTGCGATGGGGATGTCTCTGCGATGGGGATGTCTCTGCGGTGGGGACATCTCTGCAGTGGGGATGTCTCTGCGGTGGGGATGTCTCTGCGGTGGGGTCGTCTCTGCGGTGGGGATGTCTCTGCGATGGGGATGTCTCTGCGATGGGGATGTCTCTGCGGTGGGGACATCTCTGCACTGGGGATGTCTCTGCGGTGGGGACGTCTCTGCGATGGGGATGTCTCTGCGGTGGGGACGTCTCTGCGGTGGGGATGTCTCTGCGGTGGGGACATCTCTGCAGTGGGGATGTCTCTGCGGTGGGGACAGCTCTGCAGTGGGGATGGCTCTGCGGTGGGGATGTCTCTGCGGTGGGGACATCTCTGCGGTGGGGACATCTCTGCGGTGGGGATGTCTCTGCGATGGGGACGTCACTGCGGTGGGGATGTCTCTGCGGTGGGGACATCTCTGCAGTGGGGATGTCTCTGCGGTGGGGACAGCTCTGCGGTGGGGACGTCTCTGCGATGGGGATGTCTCTGCGATGGGGACGTCTCTGCGGTGGGGACGTCTCTGCGTTGGGGACGTCTCTGCGGTGGGGACGTCTCTGCGATGGGGACGTCTCTGCGGTGGGGACGTCTCTGCAGTGGGGACGTCTCTGCGGTGGGGACGTCTCTGCGATGGGGACGTCTCTGCGGTGGGGACGTCTCTGCGATGGGGACGTCTCTGCAGTGGGGACGTCTCTGCAGTGGGGACGTCTCTGCGGTGGGGACGTCTCTGCAGTGGGGACGTCTCTGCGGAGGGGACGTCTCTGCGGTGGGGACGTCTCTGCGGTGGGGACGTCTCTGTGGTGGGGACGTCTCTGCGGTGGGGACGTCTCTGCGGTGGGGACGTCTCTGCGGTGAGGACATCTCTGCGGTGGGGATGTCTCTGCGGTGGGGACGTCTCTGCGGTGGGGACGTCTCTGCGATGGGGATGTCTCTGCGGTGGGGACGTCTCTGCGATGGGGATGTCTCTGCGGTGGGGATGTCTCTGCGGTGGGGAAGTCTCTGCGGTGGGGACGTCCCTGCGGTGGGGACATCTCTGCGGTGGGGACATCTCTGCGGTGGGGTCGTCTCTGCGGTGGGGACGTCTCTGCGATGGGGATGTCTCTGCGGTGGGGACGTCTCTGCGGTGGGGACGTCTCTGCGGTGGGGACATCTCTGCGGTGGGGACATCTCTGCGGTGGGGATGTCTCTGCGATGGGGATGTCTCTGCGATGGGGATGTCTCTGCGGTGGGGATGTCTCTGCGATGGGGATGTCTCTGCGATGGGGATGTCTCTGCGATGGGGATGTCTCTGCGGTGGGGATGTCTCTGCGATGGGGATGTCTCTGCGGTGGGGATGTCTCTGCGGTGGGGAAGTCTCTGCGGTGGGGACGTCCCTGCGGTGGGGACATCTCTGCGGTGGGGACATCTCTGCGGTGGGGACGTCTCTGCGGTGGGGATGTCTCTGCGATGGGGATGTCTCTGCGGTGGGGACGTCTCTGCGGTGGGGACATCTCTGCGGTGGGGACATCTCTGCGGTGGGGATGTCTCTGCGATGGGGATGTCTCTGCGATGGGGATGTCTCTGCGGTGGGGATGTCTCTGCGATGGGGATGTCTCTGCGATGGGGATGTCTCTGCGGTGGGGATGTCTCTGCGATGGGGATGTCTCTGCGATGGGGATGTCTCTGCGATGGGGATGTCTCTGCGGTGGGGATGTCTCTGCGGTGGGGATGTCTCTGCGATGGGGATGTCTCTGCGGTGGGGATGTCTCTGCGATGGGGATGTCTCTGCGATGGGGAAGTCTCTGCGGTGGGGACGTCTCTGCGGTGGGGACATCTCTGCGGTGGGGACATCTCTGCGGTGGGGATGTCTCTGCGATGGGGATGTCTCTGCGATGGGGATGTCTCTGCGGTGGGGATGTCTCTGCGGTGGGGATGTCTCTGCGATGGGGACGTCTCTGCGGTGGGGATGTCTCTGCGATGGGGATGTCTCTGCGGTGGGGACGTCTCTGCGGTGGGGACATCTCTGCGGTGGGGATGTCTCTGCGATGGGGATGTCTCTGCGGTGGGGATGTCTCTGCGGTGGGGACGTCTCTGCGGTGGGGACGTCTCTGCGGTGGGGATGTCTCTGCGGTGGGGACGTCTCTGCGGTGGGGATGTCTCTGCGGTGGGGATGTCTCTGCGGTGGGGATGTCTCTGCGGTGGGGATGTCTCTGCGGTGGGGACGTCTCTGCGGTGGGGACGTCTCTGCGGTGGGGACGTCTCTGCGATGGGGATGTCTCTGCGGTGGGGATGTCTCTGCGGTGGGGATGTCTCTGCGGTGGGGATGTCTCTGCGGTGGGGACGTCTCTGCGGTGGGGACATCTCTGCGGTGGGGACATCTCTGCGATGGGGATGTCTCTGCGGTGGGGATGTCTCTGCGGTGGGGACGTCTCTGCGGTGGGGACGTCTCTGCGGTGGGGACGTCTCTGCGGTGGGGATGTCTCTGCGGTGGGGACATCTCTGCAGTGGAGACGTCTCTGCGGTGGGGATGTCCCTGCGGTGGGGATGTCTCTGCGGTGGGGACGTCTCCGCGGTGGGGACATCTCTGCGGTGGGGACATCTCTGCGGTGGGGACATCTCTGCGGTAGGGACATCTCTGCGGTGGGGACGTCTCTGCGATGGGAATGTCTCTGCAGTGGGGACGTCTCTGCGGTGGGGACGTCTCTGCAGTGGGGACGTCTCTGCGGTGGGGATGTCTCTGCGGTGGGGACGTCTCTGCGGTGGGGATGTCTCTGCAGTGGGGACGTCTCTGCAGTGGGGACGTCTCTGCGGTGGGGATGTCTCTGCAGTGGGGACATCTCTGCGGTGGGGATGTCTCTGCAGTGGGGATGTCTCTGCGGTGGGGACGTCTCTGCGGTGGGGATGTCTCTGCGGTGGGGATGTCTCTGCGGTGGGGACGTCTCTGCGGTGGGGATGTCTCTGCGGTGTGGATGTCTCTGCGGTGGGGACATCTCTGCGGTGGGGATGTCTCTGCGGTGCGGATGTCTCTGCGGTGGGGATGTCTCTGCGGTGGGGACGGCTCTGCGATGGGGACGTCTCTGCGGTGGGGATGTCTCTGCGGTGGGGACGTCTCTGCGGTGGGGATGTCTCTGCGGTGGGGACGTCTCTGCGGTGCGGACGTCTCTGCGGTGGGGACGTCTCTGCGATGGGGATGTCTCTGCGGTGGGGATGTCTCTGCGGTGGGGACGTCTCTGCGGTGGGGACGTCTCTGCGGTGCGGACGTCTCTGCGGTGGGGACGTCTCTGCGGTGCGGACGTCTCTGCGGTGGGGATGTCTCTGCGGTGGGGATGTCTCTGCGGTGGAGATGTCTCTGCGATGGGGATGTCTCTGCGGTGGGGACGTCTCTGCGGTGGGAACGTCTCTGCGGTGGGGACGTCTCTGCGGTGGGGACGTCTCTGCGGTGGGGACGTCTCTGCGGTGGGGACGTCTCTGCGGTGGGGACGTCTCTGTGGTGGGGATGTCTCTGCGGTGGGGATGTCTCTGCGGTGGAGATGTCTCTGCGATGGGGATGTCTCTGCGGTGGGGACGTCTCTGCGGTGGGAATGTCTCTGCGGTGGGGACGTCTCTGCGGTGGGGACGTCTCTGCGGTGGGGATGTCTCTGCGGTGGGGATGTCTCTGCGGTGGGGACGTCTCTGCGGTGGGGACGTCTCTGCGGTGCGGACGTCTCTGCGGTGGGGACGTCTCTGCGGTGCGGACGTCTCTGCGGTGGGGATGTCTCTGCGGTGGGGATGTCTCTGCGGTGGAGATGTCTCTGCGATGGGGATGTCTCTGCGGTGGGGACGTCTCTGCGGTGGGAACGTCTCTGCGGTGGGGACGTCTCTGCGGTGGGGACGTCTCTGCGGTGGGGACGTCTCTGCGGTGGGGACGTCTCTGCGGTGGGGACGTCTCTGCGGTGGGGATGTCTCTGCGGTGGGGATGTCTCTGCGGTGGGGACGTCTCTGCGGTGGGAACGTCTCTGCGGTGGGAACGTCTGTGCGGTGGGGTGCCTTCATGGTGAGGAGCATACAAGGTGGGTATGTCTCTGTGGTGGGGAATCTCTGTGGTGTGGAGCCTCCATGGAGAATGTTAACTGTACATTCCTGTTTGTAGAATGTCAAAGCTGAGCCCGTTCCATCATCCCTCAATTTTGCACACTGCTCTTTTCAACAGGGGTCAATGGGCAATAGTCAGAAGCAGTGATCATGGTCCTTCATAAACTCATGGGTGTCTACCACTGATCTTCCTGAAATCAATCAAGCACAGAATCCAGAAAAGTCTCATTAGGGTGGCTCAGTTTCAGACGTGGTAACTTCACGATCACTAAACTGGCACCTCAGTTTCTTCCACCTTAGCCCAGGGCACAGAGGGAGGAACAGTCGATGTGAATGAGGCCATTTCATGCAGGTTTTCAGCAGGAAGATGTCGGGAGTATGTGCAAAATGAAACAATCCTATTCAATGTCAGAAGTAAAGTCAGCAGTGCAGAAGGGACAGAGTAAAAATTCTTTGACCTGGTTTTTGGTATCTGTAAGAAGAGCCATTACTTGAACTCATTTTATACTCACTGGTTAAAGTTGATGCAGTTCCTGGAATCCAACCAGACACATCCAATACAAAAGGAGTAGAAAGAAATATCCATTTCTGTGAAGCAATCTTGTTGACAAAATAACACATGTCAGCACCCGTTAATTTATTCTGATGACAATCATACCTTGAAAAACCCCAAAAGATGATTTAACTTAAATCCAGAGATTTTCCATTTTCCATGGACTTCACCATGAAGATTAAATATCAACGAGTCAGGTCAAACCAATCAAATGTAATGATCCGGGCAGAATTTTACACCCCTACCGCAGTGGGGCGGGGACAGAAAATGCGACGAGCAGCTTGAAACTCTATTGACTTTGGCAGGACTGGACAATCCCGCTGGTGGGAGCTGCTGTAGAATTCACCGCAATGCCTGTCCTGATCTTAATGTCAGTATCCCTGCCAATGGCAGGATCTCTCCTTCAATAAAAATTATATTCTCCCTACAATTTTGCACTCGGTGGGCAGAATGTAATGCCCCAACCCACCCCCAGGCGAGTGGGGGAACTTGCTATCCAGAGAGGCCGCCCAGTAAACCGTGTCAGGTTTGCCAGTGGCCAGTAGAGGAGGTTCCCTCATTCACAGATGCTCTGTGCCCGATCGAGGGATCCAGTGTCAGGAAGTCACATCCCTGCCCTAGCCTCTGACAGCCCCACCCCCCCACTCTCTCCTCCAGCTCCCTTGCCCTTGAACGCCTTCCTGCGAGCCCCCCACAATCCAACCAGTACTCGCTCCTCTCCCGGGATCCATCGCCAATCCATGGTGAAGGGCCCACTGTAGTACCAGCTGTGAACATTGCTCCCAGTGGCGCTTCCAGCCTCTGATTTAATTAACATCCCTCGGGGTGGAACTTGCACCCTATTGCAGGCTTAGTCAGACAGGAGGCCCAACCCCGCCCAGAAAACTGCCTGATTGGAATGTGATAGTGTCAGACCTCCCAGAGAGATGGGACACACAGGCTCCCACCGTCTACCCAAATGGTGAGAGCCATCTGTCGGCCACATTAAATTACATTCATTATTTCTTGTGTTTGATCTCAATGGCCATGCATGGTGCCCCATCAGGAGTCTCTTCTTGAGGAAACCATGGGAGACAATTGAGAGGGGGAGAAAGTATATGTTAAAAAGTCCGCTCTGCTGTGTTTGATGCCTAAAAGTGGTTAACTGAGCGACTCCACAGTCCCTGGTGGGAGCCAGCACATTGTAGCAATTACTCCAAGGTCAACATTTTTGTATTGTTTTCGTTATGCTTTGGCAGAAGTGCCAGAGACTCCGAGAATAAAACAGCTTCTTATTATTACACTCAAGCGAGTGTTTATGCAGGCAGAGCGTGCTGTGATTTTGTTTGTGTTGGTGGGTGATGAGGAGTTCTCACGGGGGTCCATCTTGTTTTTCAGCTGTTGGCATACTGCCTGAACTCAGTGCTGTCTGGTGACATGGTGATGGAGAATGTCCGCCTCTGGCAGTGGTCTGGAATCGCCACCTCTCTGCCAATATTTGCCACCTCATTCTGTTGTCACCCGTAAGTGAAGTGAAAATACGGTGCTAGCAAACTGTTTGCTTTAACGATTGGAATTATAGCTGCATGAGGGAGATAGGTTAGCTCAAGAAAATGCCGTTCTTTTATAATTGTACAAGGGTCAATTTTCCAATACACACTTTAATGTTTGTTTGAATGGTGGAACATCACGGGCCTATGGAATGGGGGGAGGGCTTAAAACCCGGTCTTGGCCTTCTGGTGTACAATGTCCTCCTCCAGGAACATTAAAGACAAACGTTCATCCACAACATGGACTTGCATTCCATCCTTTTCATCCATTACCCCTGCGCCCATTGACCCACATTGGATCCTGTCTGGCAATGACTTGATTTTAAAATTCTCATCCTTGTTTTCAAATCCCTCCTGATTTATCTAATTTTCTACAATAGTCTCTCCCCCCCCACCCCTCCCTCCCTAGATATCTCCATTTCTCCTCTTCAGTGGCCTTTAATTTTAATCATTCCATCATTGGCTGTCCAGCCTTCAGCTGTTAAGGACCTAATCTCCAGAATTCTCTCCCAAATCCATCCATATCTGTTTCTTGATCCTCTATTTAAGATTCTCCTTAAAACATTCCTCTTTGGCCAACCGCTGGGCCACCTGTCTTAACATCGCTTTATGTGTCTCAGGATCAAATCTGGTTCAATAATACACCTGCAAGGCACCTTGGGACATTTTACAACATTAAAGGCACTAGATAAATGCAAAGTTGTTGTCCATAGGATCCCTACAGTGCAGAAGGTGGCCATTTGGCCCCGTCCAACCCTCATTGACCCTCTGAAAGAGCATCCCCTAGGCACACTCCCCGCACTGTCCCCATAACCCCACCTAACCTGCACTTCTTTGGACACTAAAGGGCAATTTTAGCATGGCCAATCCACCTAACCTGCACATTTTTGGACTGTGGGAGGAAACCAGAGGAAATCCACACAGACACGGGGAGAAAGTACAAACTCCACACAGACAGTCACACAAGGTCGGAATTGCACCTGGGTCTCTGGCGCTGTGAGGCATCAGTGCTAGCCACTGTGCCACCATGCCACCTCATTTGTGTGTGATACAGCCTTTTTAGTTAAATGCCACTTCAATATGAAAACCATCGTCAAGTCACCCGCCGACTCAATGGTTGGAATTCCGTCCCCGGTGTGGCAGAGGAGGCTTGCCATTCGTCACCAATGAGATTTTTAAGTTCCCAATTATTTTTTTTCTAATGAGGAGGCAATTTAGCGTGGCCAATCCACCTACCCTGCACATCTTTGGGTTGTGGGGTGAGACCCACGCAGACACAGGGAGAACATGCAAAATCCAGACGAACAGTGACCCAGGGCTGGAGTCCTCGACGCTGTGAGGCCGCGCCACCCAGGCAGAGAGCTGCTCCTAATTGAATTACACAATTTTGGCATCTCTAAGATGAAGATGCTTGCCAGGCATTATGTGTGGTGGCCTGGTATTGATGCTGACATCGAGAAGCTAGTCAAGCACTGTCAACAGTACCAACCACAACGAAGGTTGTCTGCTAAAGCCGCACTGCTCCCTTGGGATTGACCTGGTCGGTCACGTGTACAAATCCATATTGATTGTGTTGGTCCATTCCTGGGCACAATCGTTTTGGTCCTGATTGATGCACACTCTAAATGGATGGAAATCTTTGAGGTGAAGCAACCTACACTGCACGCTATTGAAAGATTATGCCAAAGCTTTTCAACTCCTGGAATACCTAAAGCCCATGCCGCGGAACCCCACAACCCAAAGATGTGCATGGTAGGTGGATTGGACATGCTGAATTGCCCCTTAATTGGAAAAAATGAATTGGGTACTCTAAATTTATTAAAGACAACATTGATCCTGTGGAAGAACTTCAGACAACATAATTATGGCGCTCTACAAGGATCAGAAACCCCCTTCAAAGACCCAACTCGTACATAATATTTTATTTATTTGCGGAATGTGGGCAATGCTGGTTAGGACAGCATTTATTGCCCATTCCTAATTGCCCTTTAGAAGGTGGTGGTGAGTTGCCTTTGTGAACTGCTGCAGTCCCTGAGGTGTAGGTACACCTGCAGTGCTGTTTGGGAGGGAGTTCTAGAAGTTTGCCCCAGCGACAGTAAAGGAACGGTGATATGTTTCCAAGTCAGTGTGGTGAGTGACTTGGAGGGAACATCCAAGTGGTGGGATTCCCAGGTATCTGCAGCCCTTGTCCTTCTAGATGGTAGGGATCGTGGGTTTGGAAGGTGCTATCTTAGGAACTCTGGCGAGCTGCTGCAGTGCATCTCGTAGATGGTACACACGGCTGCCACTGTTCATCGGTGGTGGAGGGATTGAATGTTTGTGTAAGGGGTAGCAATCAAGCAGACTGCTTTGTTTTGGATGGTGTTGAGCTTCTTGAGTGTTGTTGGAGCTGCGCTCATCCATGCAAATGGAGAGTATTCCATCACTCTCCTGACTTGCATCTTGTAAATGGTGGATAGGCTTTAGGGGGTCAGACAGTGAGTTACTCACTGTAGGATTGCTAGCTGTTGACCTGCTCTGGTCGCCACAGTATTAATATGGCTAGGCCAATTCAGTTTCCCCCAGGTAACCCCCAGGATGTTGATTGTGGGGCATTCAGCGATGGTAATGCCATTGAATGTCAAGAACTGATGGTTAGATCCTCTCTTGTAAGATTGTTTAGCTAATATTTAAGACAGGGGAATTAGTCATTGAAGATTGTACAAAGAACTTAAAGGGGAGGGATGTGGTGATTGTCCCTTTAAGGGTAACACAGCAGAGTAAGGGAACACAGCAGAGTGAGGGTCACATGGCCTGTGCGACCAATCGGGACTCAGAATGTGATAGTGAGACAGTCTTCTTAGGCAAAGGGACATTTTCGGAGCTAGCTATAACTATGAGGCTGCTGATCTCTTATTAGTAAATACATTTTGTGTTTCTAGTGATGTTTGTGAAAGTGCATCATTACAGAGTCAGACATTAATCTTCAACTGTAAGCTCAGTTTGCATTATGGTTTCTCTCCAATGTTCCTTGTCAAGATTAGTGCTTCCTATATTCTTCAACCTCAGAGGGCAATCAGTGGTACAAATGAATGGAGTCTTCAAGCGAGCGACCATCATTACCTTCACCTTATATACAGTAGTAAGTTACTTTCACTCTATTTCTGCTATAACCTTGCTGTTGGTGTAGTCACTGAGCACTGGTGTGATGTATATTCAGAGATTAAGTCCTACCTGACTGCTAAATGAAGCAGGACAGAACCTCCTTCAAGAACTCCCGTTCCAATTTGTGGTGGGACACATCCGACCATGACTCTGAAATTAAGCTGCATTCACATTTTTAAAAGCAGGCATCACATTTATTTCAAATTGCATAAGACAGAAGCATGCAGCTTTAAGCGAATGAACAGCAAACTTGGAACTGATATCTGTATGTTTCTGACCTGGGCAGTGAGGAGGTGACGGTGGTCATTTTACTTTATAAGTGGGTACTATCCGTGCAGCCATTGATTAGGCTCCTCACTTTTATTCTGATTAACGTGAATGAGGAGTGGTGTAGAATTAGCTATTAATTTGACATAGACTGCTTTTAACTTTGACCCAAAGTCAAATTTGCCCCCTTCACCCATCTTATATCATAGAACCATAGAATCACATAATTTACAGTGAAGAAGGAGGCCATTCGGTCCATCGAATCTGCACCGGCTCTTGGAAAGAGCACCCTACTTAAGCCTACGCCTCCACCCTATCCCCACAACCCAGTAACCCCACCTAACCTTTTTGGACACTAAGGGCAATTTATCATGGCCAATCCACCTAACGTGCACATCTTTGGACTGTGGGAGGAAACTGGAGCCCCCGGAGGAAACCCACGCAGATATGGGGAGAACGTGGAGACTCCGCACAGACATTGACCCAAGCCGGGAATTGAACCTGGGACACTGGAGCTGTGAAGCGACTGTGCTAGCGACTGTGCTAACCACTGTGCTTCCGTGCTATGGTGAAAAGCTGCCTGAAGCTTATTAAAAGTGAAAATAAAGTGTTGGCAAAGTGCAAAGAGGTACATTGAACAGGTTAAGGGGGCTTATGACGAACAAATCACCTCAGGAAGCAACAATGAAGGGTTGGCCAGGATGTTGTGTGATTTGAAGGGGAATTTGAAAGTGTTCTAGATGGCAGAGGCCATAGGTTATAGGGAGATGCTGCTCCGTATCATCCTGGCGAATGGGGATTAGTCATAAAGCTTAATCATATTGATATCTTCCATGTGTTTGGATTTGAAATGTTTTGGTCATGACACTGATTTTTATTTTTTCTTAACCATTATTCTTCAGAAAATATTCAGAAAACAAAAAACAATCAAGATCTGCTCCTGATGTGTTATTTTCTTTTAAAAAAAAACATTTCAGGTCGGATTATGTGGCTACCTGCCTCTCACTGAAGCTGTACCAGGAGATATCCTTGCTGCTTTACCCCCAAGCTTTGTAACATATGGTATACGTGCTATATTTTACATCTCCCTCGCACTGAGCTTCCCAATGATTATTTTACCTTGTCGCCAAGCTATCAGCACCCTCTTTATCGAACAACAGGTTGGTTTATTGATCAATCACAATAATTGCTAATAACAGTTCAACATATAGCTAAGGGAAAGCTAAATGATTCACAAATTGAGCTCTTGGGTTTTGACAGACTGGCAGAGAAGATGTTTCCACTTGTGGGGGAGATCCAAATTAAGGGCCATAAATATAAGATAGTCACATACAAATTCAATACAGAATTCAGGAGAAACTTCTTTATTCAGAGAGTGGTTAGAATGTAGAACATGCTACCATAATTGGAGTGGTTGAAATGGGTAGCAAAGGTGCATTTAAGGTGCAACTGGAGACATACATGAGAAAAAGAGGAATAGAAGATTATGGTGGGAGGATGAGATGAGGTAAAGGTGGGAAGGGGTTTGCGAGGAATATTAATACCCTTGTAGATCAATTGAACTTACTGGTTTGTTTCTCTGTTCTGAATTCATAGAATCACTACAGTGCAGAAGGAGGCCATTCAGCCCATTGAGTTTGCACTGACACTCTGAAATAACACCCTAGCTAGGCCCACGCCCCCACCCTATCCCCGTAACCCAGTAATCCTACGAACCTTTTGGACACAAAGGGGCAATTTAGCATGGTTAATCCGCCTGCACATCTTTGGACGGTGGGAAGAAACCGGAGCACCCGGAGGAAACCCACGCAGACATGGGGAGAAAGTGCAAAATCCACACAGTCACCCATGGCCGAAATTGAACCCGGTCCCTGGCCGTGCTAACCACTGTGTCACCATGCCGGAGGCTGAGATTGAGATTTTCCAGCCATTCCCACAGAAAGCACTGATCCCACTAGCCCCCCCCCCCCCTCCCCCGGCTGGCAGGGGAGGGTGCAGACAACAGGAATACCTGTTTACAGTGGCGGGACTGGACAATCCCGCCGCCACCAATGGCGGCTGCCTCTGCCACAATACACACCATGAGGGAGGGAGGTGGAAAATCCCACCTTCTTTCTAAATGTATTTGTTATTTTTGGTGCAGGGCTGGTCATGGATTATAAGAACGCAACCTACAGCGAAGGATTTGTCAGACGTTATGCAACCCATCCAATTATTCTTATTAATGGCTTCAGTTTCCCAGTACCACATTGGGGTTGTAAGAATGCATTAACTGGTGCCACTGTGAAAGTTAATGGCCTGGGGTCTTTGGATGATTTTACAAAACTGATTGAACTACCTCAATCTGATTGGCCGCCAGCTCTCACAGACAAGTCTTCCAATGACAGAGGGAAGTCCCACCTGCTGCCAAATAACGCTCGTTAGAGCATAAAATGGCAGCGGGCCTATCTGAGTTGGCACAGATGTGTTCCTGAGCCCCAGCATCCAAAAAACTCTGACCTATAGCTCTCATGCTAAAATTAAAACTTTTGTGGTGTTCTTTGTGATTCTGTTATCAGGATGGATGTCGTAGTGTTCACAAAGACCACAGAAGCTAACTTCATTAACAAAGCTAACTTTTATTTGTACTACTTATTGAAGCTCAACCACTTACTCCTATAGTAAGCAATAATCTAGTAATCTACAATCTACACTGTACTAACACTAGTCTTTACACTCTATCTATAACTGTACTCTGATCTCTCTCACTGCTCCTCTCCAGCCTTCTCCCAGAAGACTGTGAGTCAGTGCTTTATATCGTTCTGCATCTAGCTCCATCTAGTGGTTAATTATATGACAGTAACTCTTTGTATTCTGAACATTTCACATAATGTTACAGCTTTTACTTACATGACGGTCACTACACAATAGCAGTGAAAACCAAGTCACTCCATATGAAATTAAAACATTTCTAGAATGCGTAAGCTTTAATTTTAACCCAGTCTACCCATGAAAACTGAAGGGGTTGGGGTTGAAAACCTGATGTACAGTCACTCAATTTCCCTCTCTATTGAAGTATGATTGACCAGAGTGCAAACTGGGCAATTCAACCTGAACTATGTTCTTCTCAGGTGAACCAGGCTAAAATCAGGGCTGAAGACTTTAAGGAAGGGTCTTTTGTTCTCTTCAGTGTGACTTGTAATATATTTAAGGGGAAACTTTATGAAATGAAAATCACTTATTGTCACAAGTAGTCTTCAAATGAAGTTACTGTGAAAAGCCCCTAGTCGCCACATTCCGGCACCTGTTCGGGGAGGCTGGTACGGGAATTGAACCCGTGCTGCTGGCCTGCCTTGGTCTGCTTTCAAAGCCAGCAATTTAGCCCAGTGAGCTAAACCAGCCCCTAGAGCTGCAATGCATTGGCCGGGAAGAGGGGTGGGAGAGGGGTGTTCACATTTCCGAGTGCAAGGAAAACATGACAAATGGACCAGGCAGGAGAGAAAGAGAATATTTGAAAATCAGTAAGTTGTTATGATATGGAATGCAAAGGTTGCTATTTAGCCTTGTGCTAAAGCGGGTGACAATAGATGAAGACTATGTTGATGGAGTAAGATGAAGTAAATCAGGAGGAGGTTCATGTAGAGTGGGACAAAATGGCCTGTGTCTGTACTGCAAACTCGAACCAATCCTATGGCTGCTTATGTGTGCAAGCCAAAATGTCCTAATCACTACACGGAACACAACTCTCCTTCGCTTCAATTAAAACTGAATGAGTGAGAACTGAACAAAAGTCTAATACTCTTCATTATGAAAAAGAAAATTAGAGATCAGATTTGAACCCATGCCTCCCAAAATCAGAATTGCATAATGGTATTCCAATTACACCACGACCCATAGGACACTTCCTCCCATCATCAGATCCAAGGTTTGCAGCCAGGTTAGTCTGATGGCTTAAATAAAGGACACAGCCAGTCGGATCAGGATGCTCCCAGATTCAGGACAGCAGCAGGATTATTACAGTTGGCCTCATTGTCCCTGGACAACAGGATGTGAGGGAAGCAGTGCTTCCTGAAACCCTGCCAAATGTGTGTGAGTTTGGATGTTAGATCTCAGTTGAGAGGGAACAGATGACTGATTAAAGTAACCCGTTAGCTTAGGCTGTTTAAATGATATGATTAAAGATCTTTTCATTCAGACTGACCATTCTCGGAAGGCAGTGGAGGCAAGGCCAATGAATATTTCTAAGGTGGAGATAGATTATTGTTAGGAGAGCGAATCAAAGGTTATCTGGGAGTACATGGGAATGTGGAACCTGAAACACAAATAGGTCAGCCATGATCATATCAAATGACGGAGCAGGCCTGAGGGGCCGAATGGCCTACTTCTGCTCCTATCTCATATAAAACAGACAGGATATTCGCATGTGTGTGCTGAGGAAAGCAAGACTCAGATTGTGCTTGTGTCTTACTCATTTTCTGAATGTCTGAACACTGTGGAAACGATTCAAAGCTCACAGATACATCCTTTACGTCTTTTACAGAAAGATGATGGCACATTCTCAGTCAGTGGAGATATGCCCTTTCACCAGCATGTAACAGCCACAGTTTTCATCGTGTACTGCACAATGAGCCTGGGTATACTGGTGCCTGACGGTAAGTCAAACTCTGTGAGCTGGAACCAGCAGTACAAGAGTATTTGTTTTCTTAAAAAGAATAGTTAAGCATCAACTGGTGATTATCCCGCTGGCGGGAAACCCGGGGGGCGGGGGATGCGCTGCCGGCGGGAACAGAGAATCCCAACGGCCGGAGAATTCCAGTCTCTAGTTTATATCCTAAGCCATGTTCTCATCGTTCTGCTATACCGTTTTCTAGAGTGAGAGTGATCACAAGACAGCTTGTGTCATATCCAGTAAACTACGTTCTGCAGCAAGGGTTTCTGTTTGATTCTAACACCACATTATAACGCCAAATATTAGCTGGAATTTTCCGGCCATTGGGATTCTCTTTTCCTGGGAGCGTGGGGTGGCTTCAATGGGAAATCACATTGAAATGCGGCAGGAAGAGAGGTTCCCGCCGCCAGCAAATGGCACGCTGCCGAGGAACACACGGCTGGGAGAGCGGCGAGTCCCGCCCGCTGTATGTGTAAGATTATTCTTTGGCCCATAATGTGTGAAGATTTGCTAGTGAAAATGAAATGAAATGAAAATCACTTATTGTCACAAGTAGGCTTCAATGAAGTTACTGTGAAAAGCCCCTAGTCGCCACATTCCGGCGCCTGTTCAGGGAGGCTGGTATGGGAATTGAACCGTGCTGCTGGCCTGCCTTGGTCTGCTTTCAAAGCCAGCGATTTAGCCCAGTGAGCTAAACCAGCCCCTAGAGCTGTGATGCATTGGCGAGGAAGAGGGGTGGGAGTGGGGTGTTTACATTTCCGAGTGCAAGGAAAACATGACAAATGGACCAGGCAGGAGAGAAAGAGAATATTTGAAAATCAGTAAGTTGTTATGATATGGAATGCAAAGGTTGGTGGAACCAGTTTCAAAAGTAACTTTCAATAGTGAGTGCTCCGGTTTCCTCCAACAGTCCAAAGACGTGCAGGTTAGGTGGATTGGCCATGATAAATTGCCCTTAGTGACCAAAACGGTTAGGAGGGGTTATTGGGTTACGGGGATAGAGTGGAAGTGAGGGCTTAAGTGGGTCGGTGCAGACTCGATGGGCCGAATGACCTCCTTTCAATGAAAGTAGGACGGTGAGATGTACAGAGGACCAGAGTGACCTTGGGGTGCATCTCCAAAGATCTCTGAAGGCAGCAGGACAGTAGATACGGTGGCCAAGCAGACATATGGGAAACGTACCTTTATTAGCCGAGGAGGTTATGATGGAGCTGCTTAAAATGCTCATTAGTCCACAGCTAAAGTACTGTGTGCTGTTCTGGTCACCACACTATAGGAAGGGTGTGATTGCACTAGAACGGGTGCAGGGGAGATTCACCAGGATATTGCCTAGTCTGTAGCATTTCAGCTATGAAGAGAGGCTGGTTAGGCTGGGGTTATTTTCCTTAGAGCAGAGGTGGCTAAGGGGGGACCTCATCAAGATGTACAAAATTATAAGAGTTCGAGATAGGAGGAAGCTTTTTCCTTCAGTGGAGGGGTCAATAACCAGGAGGCAAATGTTTCGGGCGCGATTCTCCCAAACAATTTCTTAGTGTGGTAGCGAGCGGGAACTGCCGCGAGCTTCCCGGCACTTGGCCCGGCAAGGCTGGCAATGCTATTCAACGTTAATTGGTCCACTCAACGAGGCTCCATGGGCATCCCACCACAAATAAAGGCATGCCAGCCGATTTGTCGGCACGGCGCTCGCCAGGCCCCCACTAACAAGGTCGAGCAGCACTTGCTCAACCAACCCGGCACGGTGGCACAGTGGTTAGCACTGCTGCCTCACAGGGCCAGGGACACGGATTCAATTCTGGCCTCAGGTCACTGTCTGTGTGGAGTTTGTACTTTCTCCCCGTGTCTCTGTGGGGTTCCTCCGGGTGCTCCGGTTTCCTCCCACAGTCACAAAGATGCGCAGGTTAGGTGGATTGGCCATGATAAATTGCCCCTTAGTATCCAAAAGGTTAGGTGGGGTTACTGGGTTATGGGGATAGGGTGGTGCCTGACCCTAGGTAGGGTGTTTGTTCAGAGGGTCGGTGCACACTCGATGGCCCGAATAGCATTCTTCTGCACTGTAGGAATTCTATGAACCCCAGCCAGCTCGCAACAACCGTCCAACCCCAAGATTCAGATATGCAGACCAGGGGAGGCTCCCAGGTGTAGTGGAGGCCAGGAGAGATGTTCTGTTCCCCCAAGGAACCCGGAGGGTCAGCCACAGGGCAGCCAGTGCTGCCTGGGATGAGATGGCGATGGCTGTAAGCTCCAAGAGAATGACCAGGAAGACCCACCTCCAGTGCCAAAAAAGGTCAACGACCTACACAGAGCAGCATGTGTGAATAGACACCAACCGCAACCCCTACTCCGGGTTTTCCACCCCCACACAAGCATCCACCCCCCCAACTCTCCATGTGATCCCCAACCCACCCTTTATCCCTTCTCCATTCAACCCCCAACCCTTCCTTCACACCCCCTCCCACCACTGTGAACCACGCATGTGGCTAACGATGCCCTCTCTGTATCTACTCAGAAAAAGCCCTCCCACAATCACCGGGAGAGGGTCCAGACTGGCAGCGGGGTGCCAGACTTAAGAATCCACACCTCCTCGAGGAGAGGGCCCTGGAGGTGACTGAGGTGGCCAAAGATAGGGCGGTTACCCCCGCGGAGGTTGGTGGACGCCTCAGAGGTGAGGATCCATCGGGCCCCACCCGGAGGACCTGTGTTATTGCCCTACTGACTGACCCATCCCTCCCACATATCCATTCTCCCGCAGGTCCTCCAGCTGACGCTGCTGACCCATCCCGGGGGGCACTCTCTCCAGCCTCCCAGGAGACCACCTCGGAGGGCAGCTCGGAGGAAGACACAATCAAGGTGTCACAGCTGTCATCCCCATTCTCCACCAGCGCACATACACACACCTCGGTGGGAAATGTTAGTGGTCAGGCTTCAGGGCACATCTGGTTAGCACCACACTGCTGTTGCTGTACATCAGGTTGAGGCAGGAACGCCCAGGCGAGACAGCAGTGTGAGGTCTGCTGAATTCCAGGACCCAGTTGGCTCCTAGCCTGTGGAAGAGGTATTCCCAGAGCTGGTGGAGATAATAAGAAGCGACCAGAACATTCAAAGGGTGATGTCAGCGACACTCCAGCAGATCCATAATTGGCGGAGTCCCAGAGTGTAGGGGATGTCGCTGGCAATGGGTGGCACCGAGGCCAACACTGCTAGTTTGACGACCGCAGTGGACATCAGCACCATGAGTGAAGGTGTCCAAGGCTTTGTGCAGTCGGTGACGGCCATGGCTGAGGGTTTTGGCAGAATGACCGCCTCACTGGGGGATGTGACCAAGCACCAGGCTGACCTTGATGAGATGATGTGGGATGTGTCCCACTCTCAGATGGGAATGGCCGAGCCGCTGCAGAGCGCGTCCCAGTCGCAGGTAGACATTGCCGAGTCACTGCAGAGCATGGCCCAATCACTGAGGAGCATCGCCGAAGGCGTTGACACGATGGTGCAAGCATCAGCGAGCCGCCAGGGCTGGCAGAGCCAGATGATGCAGGGCACCCGGGGCTCGAACCAGCTGCCCCTCCATCCCAAGATGAACTGCAGGGCCCTATGGACACTGACCGGGAGGAGGGGGCACTGAGTGCCAACACGGACCTGACCCGTGGAGTAACAACGGTGACCACCAGCTCCCCCGAGTTCCACCCCTCTGATGAGGCCGCATCTCTGCCCCCAGAGGACACCCGCCAGGGGCATCGAAAGCCACGGGACAAGGTAAACAGCTGGCTGCCTCCACCTCAGATGTGCATCCTGGGGACACACCTAGACGTAGCAGTAGAGCTAGGAAGGCAAAGCACATCGAGGATCACTGGGGACAATGGAAGAGGGGGGCAGGGTTGGGGGGATAGGTAGGGGGTGAGGGGGGGGGCAGCACCATTGAGAGAGTAGGGAATTTTAAAACACAATAAACACCCTTGACCGCAAGCAGTATATTGTGTCTGTCACTTTCTTCTGCAAATCGGCCTGACCTCCGAACACTTGGCCCATCTCTCCAGGCATCTTTCCCTCTCCGTATCACTCACCCACTCTCTGGCCGTGAACATGTCCCCGGAGCTGTGTCCCACCCCCTGGGTTTTCGGATATTGGCTGCTGCATGTGTGGTGTTGCCTCCTGTGGAGTTCAGCCACAACGTCCATGCATCGAGGTGTGATTAGGATGCTAGGCAATGACTCCCACATGCTACATGGCCCACCCACCCACTGGAATCCACTTGGGTTGTGTCAAGTGCTCACTTAACCACGATTGCCAATTCCCTATGAGCAATAGCCTTCAGCCGCACAGCCAGAGGCCTCGGCAGTCGGTGGAGGTTACAGTGGTTGGTGGGGCAGATGGTTGCAGCTAGGGTTGCCCGCTGAATGGATACACACGAACCAGGAGTTGGTATGCTGGTGTTGCGTGCGGTTTCCCCCCAGCGGCCGCCGCCCCTTCCCATGGTGGCGGCTCACCCCTCTGGAGGGTGGACCCCCTCCCCCACTCAGATGAGGGTGCCCCCAACTCCCCGCTGAGCACTACGGTGGCAAGCCCAGCGCCCCCGGGCTCTTTGCCTGTGAGCAAAGATGGCTACTCACCTCCTCGGCTCCCCGCAGAAGCCCTTCCGCTAGGTTCACGTTTTTCAAAAGGAGCACTAATCGGCGCCAGAGTGACCACTTGCTGGGGAGGCCGCTGAATGACAGGAGACCGTTGGATATGGGGAGGCTCCCATTAGTTGCATGGAAATAGGGCTTAAGTGGGGATAATTGGTTTCTCGCCACACCACGGCGAGATCCCGATTTTGCCTACGCGAGCAGGCCAGTTGCATCGCAAACTGTTTGGCACCTGGTGCGGTTCTCGTTTTCAGCCCCTCCCGCTATTCACCGGCTTCGTTTCCCTCGAGCGAGAGCGCACCGAGGCTGGAGAATCACGCTCTTACGGTAAGGAGCACGTGATTTAAAGGGGATTTAAAGGGGATTTGAGGAAAATCGTTTTCACCCAGAGGGTGGTGGGAATTTGGAACTCACTGCCTGCAAGGGTGGTAGAGGCGGGAACCCTCACAACATTTAAGATCTATTTAGATGATCACTTGAAATTCCACAGCATACAAGGCTCCAGACCAGGGAATGAAAAATGAGTTTAGAATAGATAGGTACTTGATGTTTGGCACAGACAAGATGGGCCGAAGGGCCTGTTTCTGTGCTGTAAAGCTCTCTGACGATGAGTCTTTACACCTTTCGCTCCACCTAGATTCTCATTGCCCTGATTGTGTTGTGTTTTTGTTTTTCCAGTGGAGACTGTGTTAGGGATAATGGGAACTACCATGGGGAGTTTCATCTGCTTCATCTGTCCATCTGTAATTCATGCAAAACTGCGGAAACATACATTCACAGGAAGTGTAAGTTTAACTTTATGACATGAAATGAAAAATGAATGAAAATTGCTTATTGTCACAAGTAGGCTTCAAATGAAGTTACTGTGAAAAGCCCCTAGTTGCCACATTCCGGCGCCTGTTCGGGGAGGCTGGCACAGAAATTGAACCGCGCTGCTTTGGTCTGCTTTAAAAGCCAGCTATTTAGCCCTGTGCTAAACCAGCCCCAACATTACATTATGTTCTAAACTCTAGCAGTGAAAGATGGTAATTTACTATTCCACATTCTGTGGTTACAAATTCCCCTTCACACCTCAATGGCCTTTAATCTTAAGGAACAGCCCGATGGGAATAAAGGGATAGACTTCCTTTGCTAGTGGGGCTGGGATGACTTCAACTCGGCGAGGCCTTTTGTGGTATTAAAATACTAAAAATCTGTATCCCGAACCCAAACTGTCGCCGTGCAGTTTTAATGGGAGGCAGGACAGGTGCTGGGCAACCAACCAGCTCACAGGAAGCAGGTTGCCAATTTAAATATTACGAGGCTGCATGTTTCATATTTAACCCCCATTTGGCCAGTCGAGATCTCCCACGCTCCGGGAGAACCAGTGGTTAGAGAGAAGTGATGATGTTGATCCAGGTGGTAGACGCCTTTCCGCTTACCTGCTGGATCCAGTCTATCTGCTTTACCATCTGCAACCAGACTCTACCTCCTACCCAGACCTCCCCCAACTCCAGCCACCTGGTTGGTTCCTGGCTTAGCACTCCGAATGGCCCTTACCCTGCAGCTTCCTGATTTTCCCAGGCTCCAAGACTCCAATCTCCCTCTTCCCTCCGGCCTCCCCAATCTACCCGGGTTCCCCTTCACTCCCCGACTGCGGCCTAGTGCTGAAGGCCTACCCACCTGACAGCCAGCAGCCTCTCCATCTGACTGTCAGCGGTCGGGTAATGGAGACAAAAAATGGTCAGCAGATTCTGCCGGTAAATCCAGGAAACCAGGGGGATATTGTACTATTGAGAAAAATCTCTCTCACGTTTGAAAGGCTGAATTCCAAGCTCCATTTTGAAACCTGTATTGTGGACAATATTGATGCAGTTAAAAGAGTCTCAACTGAAACCTGGTCTTGCAGCTTGTTCTGGGAGTTGGAATCCTCCTCCTACTTATCCGTGTTTCCAGTATCATTGATTTAAACGGAAAAAACTTCCATTTGCAAGTGGCTTTGAAATCCAGAGCGGCTGATGAATCAGGAAATGCAAAGCCAGAATATAGGAATAAAGGTGAGATCGTTGTTCAATTATTTTTTGAAAATATTTTATTAAATTTGTAACATTTTATACATGAAGAACAATCAAACAATAAAACATGCATCAACAACCTCAACAAACATATTAAAACAAAAACCCAGCCAACAATTGTATTCCCCCCCAACTTAACACCCCACTCAACAGCAAACAGGAATCAGATCCTTGAAATGCAATATAAACAGTCGGCACCTACTGTAATACCGTCAATCGCTCCCCTCACCATGAACTTGGCCTTCTTGAGGTACAAAAACTCCAGCAAGTCACCCAGCCATGCTGTAGCACTGGGTAGTGCCGCCTGCCTCCAACTCAGGAAAATCCACCGCCAACCCAACAACGAGGCAAAATCCAGAGCATCCGCCATCACCTCAGTCCTCAATCACGGCTGGTCTGACACCCCAAATACCGCAACTAATGGGCAGGGCTCCAAATCCACATCTAAAATTGCCGATATGGTCTTGAGAAAAGACCCCCAGAAACCCACCAATCTGGGGCAGGGCCAGAACATGTGTGCATGGTTCACAGGCCCTCTCGAGCACCGCTTACACTTACCCGCAACCCCTTCAAAAAACTCCTGGCCTTGGCGAGATGTGGCCTGAACACCACCTTGAGCTGTATCAAACTTAGCCTCGCGCATTCACCCTACAGAGAGACTCACTCCAAACCTCCTCCTCCAAAATGGGATCCAGCTCCTCCTCCTCCCACCGAATCTTCACCTCCTCCAGCGAAACGTCCTCTTCGCCCATGATTCGACCGTACAACCCAGACGCACCGCTCTCCTCCGACCCTGCACAGGACAGAATCTTTTGCAGCGAGGTGGAAGGCGGAACCCCCGGGAACGTTGAAAATCTTGCCGGTCCCAGTTACGGACCTGAAAGTACCTACACCGAACCATCCCACCGTGACCTGTCCCCTCCCTCAGCTCCTCCCTGTCAGCAAACTGACCCTCCAAAAATAGGCCTGGCCCCACCACTGGTGCAAAAACCACATTGAGTAACTGCCTCACGTTAGACGACAGCTTCCTGCTCCTCACAAGCCCATGCATCATCCAGCCCATGGGCAACAGGTCAAACTGCATTTGCAGCATCTTCCTGTGTGCCCAAAGCTCAGGCATGGGTCACTTGCACTCTCCCTATCCACAACTAGAATCTCATCCACCAGCTCCTGACACTCCTGTCTAGCCTCCCTATCCTAGTCTTGTACAAAATGACCTGTCTCAACAAACAAACAAAGAACAAAGAAATGTACAGCACAGGAACAGGCCCTTCGGCCCTCCAAGCCCGTGCCGACCATACTGCCCGACTAAACTACAATCTTCTACACTTCCTGGGTCCGTATCCCTCTATTCCCATCCTATTCATATATTTGTCAAGATGCCCCTTGAATGTCCCTATCGTCCCTGCTTCCACCGCCACCTCCGGTAGTGAGTTCCAGGCACCCACTACCCTCTGCGTAAAAAACTTGCCTCGTACATCTACTCTAAACCTTGCCCCTCTCACCTTAAACCTATGCCCCCTAGTAATTGACCCCTCTACCCTGGGGAAAAGCCTCTGACTATCCACTCTGTCTATGCCCCTCATAATTTTGTATACCTCTATCAGGTCGCCCCTCAACCTCCTTCGTTCCAGTGAGAACAAACCGAGTTTATTCAATCGCTCCTCATAGCTTATGCCCTCCATACCAGGCAACATTCTGGTAAATCTCTTCTGCACCCTCTCTAAAGCCTCCACATCCTTCTGGTAGTGTGGCGACCAGAATTGAACACTATACTCCAAGTGTGGCCTAACTAAGGTTCTATACAGCTGCAACATGACTTGCCAATTCTTATACTCAATGCCCCGGCCAATGAAGGCAAGCATGCCGTATGCCTTCTTGACTACCTTCTCCACCTGTGTTGCCCCTTTCAATGACCTGTGGACCTGTACTCCTAGATCTCTTTGACAGGTCTCCTGATCTCCACCTTTAAAACCTCCCTTAATATAGAAGGGGAGACCATCCTGTTCTCGTTCCATGCCACATAATCCATTATAGTCCTGGAAATCGTAACACAAAACCCGAGGTCAGCCAACAGACCCACATCCAATCTCCAGCCCCCATGCTATACCTAACCTGCCCCCGGCTTCAAATCTACCCAGTGCGGCCCATGGTCCGAAAATGGCCACCACCGAATATTCCACACTTTTTACCCCAGGGAGCAAAGACTTACCCATAACAAAGAAGTCAATAATTGAGTACACCTTGTGCACTGGCAAAAAAGATGAAAACTCCTACCCCCACCGCTCGGATCCACCCCTCCTGTCTCCTCCATGAACCCTGAAAGAGTCAGAGACCTTGGCCTGGAGCGATCTAACTTCAGATCCAAAACAAAGTTAAAATTCCCCCCTAAACTCAGCTGATGCATATCCAACTGCAGAATGGAAGCTAACTGCCATTTCATGAACTTAATGTCATCCCAATTTAGGGCATTCACCAACACCACCACCTTCCCTTCCAGCGTACCTGTAACTATCACATAACGACCCCCATGATTAGCCACCACCGACCAGCCTGAGAACGAAGCAGCTTGCTCACCAAAATCGCCAGCCCCCTTTGCCCTACTATCCTGAATGGAAAAACCTGGCTCACCCAAGCCGTCGGCAACCTGATCTGGTCCCGCAGCCGCAGGTGTGTATCCTGTAGGAACAGAACATCAGCCTTCAAACTTTTCAAATAGGAAAAGCCCTTGCCTTCTTCACAGGACACCCAAGCCCCACACATTCCAGGTGGTCAACCTTCTTGGGGGTCTCTCACCCCCGCCTCCCCTCAAGTCAGCCATCGAGAACGTGACTTAATGTTCCAGCCGAAATTCCCAGATTGCAGGCCCACCTAAAATGGCCACCAGCCCTACCCCAAAGGTGGAACAAAGAAAACACCCTGGACACTGTTAGCACTCCCCTGTCACCCCTCCCCCAAAGAGGCCCACAGACTGCCTGTCGTAACATTTCACCCCCACCACCATCCCCCCACCACATGAACAACAGCTAGGTCCATTGCAACCCATCCAAACAGGCCCATCAGATTGCAGCCTCTCCCCCACACCACTCCTGTTCACTAGCCTCTCCTCTCCTCATTGCTAGCAAAGTGACCCTCAGCCAGGCCCCTCCTCCAACAGCTGTTCAAAACCAACATCTTTTCCGGCCCACACTCCCCAACAACACCTAAACCCTGCCACCATTAACGAAGCTCTTCCCCTTCCAGAACAAACTGAACAATTCCCATATTTTTATTAAAGCCCCCGTCCCCCCGACAAAGCCCCAAAACAGATAACACCCAAAAGCAGAAAGGCATAAGTACACAGAGTTCCAAACAGTCCTCCTCACAGTGGCCCATCCTCTTCTCTCTGATGAAAGCCTCTGCCTGCTCTGGTATATTGAAAAAGTGATCTTTTGGGTCCATGGGGACCCGCAATCTCACCAGGTACACCACCCCAAATCGCATGCCTTTGCTGTAGAAAATAGCCTTTACCTTGTTGAAGGCCGCATGCCTCTTCGTTAGCTCAGTCCCAATGTCCTGATAAAACTGCACCATGTGTCCATCCCAGTCGCCCACTCCAGGACCCTCTCCTTCTGATGGAAAATATGAAATTGGATAATCACCACCCTCAGTGGTTCAGTTGGCCTTGGCTTTTACCTGATCGCCCAGTGAGCTGTGTCCAATTCCGGAGGGAAAAACAGCTCATCCCCGCCCACCAACTGAGCAAACATCTCCAAAACGTACTGGGTCAGCTTCGAGCCCTCCAAACTGGGTAAGGATGACAGCCCCACCAATCTGAGGTTTAACTGTCTTGACCTGTCAGATCGTCCACCTTCAGCCTCAGGCCTTTGTTGTTATCCGATACCATCAGCAACTCAGCCTTCAATGAGGCAAGCCAATCCTTGTGCTGCGTCAAGGCCTCCTCAACCCCCTTCAATGTCTCATCCTGCACTTTAACCACGTTCGAGGGCTTCACCAGCTGCTCCCAAATTGGGCCCAAAGCTTCCTCAACAGTGGCTGTAAAGGATTCCTTTACCTCCTTGCCCTGCCGATCGAACTGCCAATCCATTTGCTTGGCAAATGTCTCCAGCTCCGACACCATCACTACCGCCAACATGTCTAAAGTAATGGGTGTGGCGGCCATCTTCCCTCCTTCACCTTCCGTCAATGGGCTACCCACGACCATAGCCTTTCCCAATCTATTAAACATCTGCAGTTCCATTTAATGTTTCCAGATGGGACATTCAGCCTTTGTTTAACAGCTGGGGAAGATGTTGCAGGACAGATAAATGGTATATGTGATTGAGGTTGAGTCGCCCCTGTTCACCCATCATTGGTGCAGAGATGCAGGTGGTTTTTCAAGAAAGGGAGACAAGGCGTTAGTTCTTTTGTTTTCGTTCTTGGCGTGCCGTTGGTGCCCATCCCTAATTGCCCTTGAACTGAGAGGCTTACTAGGCCATTTCAGTGGTGGGGGGGAGCAAATAAGAGTCAACCGCATCGCTGTGTGAATCTGGAGTCACATGTGG
Organism: Scyliorhinus torazame; assembly: GCF_047496885.1. Lineage (NCBI taxonomy): Eukaryota > Metazoa > Chordata > Chondrichthyes > Carcharhiniformes > Scyliorhinidae > Scyliorhinus > Scyliorhinus torazame. The sequence continues at coordinate 34,732 of NW_027308306.1, read as the reverse complement.
CCAAACTGGTTAAGGATGACAGATTACCTTCCCGGAACATTAGTCAACCAGATGGATTTTTTCAACAATTGGCAATGGTTTCTGTAATGTTCTTTGATTGAGCTGATGTGAACAAAGAACATTAGACTTGTTTTATAAAAAAGCTATTTATTACTAATACATTAACGAATAACTAAAATGTCTAAGGTGAATACAGTCTATCACTGACTTATTCTAAGATACAGCAGAGTTACTTTAAACTGCGACAGCTAACAACTCCTGACAAACACCTTCTGAAGCAACACATGGTGCATCCCAGGTCCTGGGACTCCGTGCTCGCCCCACCTGCTGGTCGGATGGTAGAACTACAACAATAAAATGGAAAATTTATAATACACATGCAGATCATAGAATTTACAGGGATGATGAACTACTCATATTATATACAGGTGATAGTCTACCTTACATCACAGTTTCATGGTCATCATTTAATTCCAGATTTTTATTTAACTCAAATTTCACCATCCACCATGGTCAGATTTGAACCTGGGACCCCAGAGCATTACCCTTGGTCTCTGAATTACCAGTCCAGTGAAAAAACCACTACGCCACCGCCTCCCCAGTTAAGATTTAGTCTCCATTACATGAACTACATTACATTACCACAGTACATAAACAATGACAAGTCACTGGGAATAGGTTCCTCAGTTGGAACTTGCTCAAGCAATTTGGAGCAAGTCACAAGCAAGGCCAAAGGCCAAGAGTAATATTTTGCCCATTTGGATGGCAGGTGTTTAGTTTAATGGGGCAGTTATCCAGAGTAGAGGAATCGAACATTTACCACCTACTTCAAGGGTAGCCCAGTGATGCACGATCAATGACCACTGAAGCGAGGTTTTAGTCCAACTGAAGGCTTTAATAAGCTAGATGTTTCCCCCAGCAGCTCAGGTACAGAATGAAGGCTGCTGGGGCGGCACTGGTTTATATACCCCGCCTAGCAGGGCAGAGCTATCATACATTCTAACCAATAGAAAGCATACGGTTTCCACCAATGGTGCTTTAGCCTATCAGACACCGTAATACCTACAATACCACATTCACCCCCTGTTAAAATGAGTCCGGCGGGGGTGGTGGCCTGAAACTACAAAACATGGCAACGTGGTATAATTAGTTATGGAGGTACCGTAATACCTCCGTCCAGTGTTGAGTAACTATTTACAATTCTGATAGCTATGTACATTTGATGGTTTATATTTACAGTTTACAATTAAAATGAAGCAATCAGTCGATCGGGGGCCCTGGTCGTCCTCTGTGATCGTCGGAGCTTCGGTGGTGACTCCGGTGGAGGCTCGGGCGTCTGTGACTCCGGGAGCGTGGCTTCGATCTCCATGGCAGCTTCGGCACCCCTAGACGGCACTGGTGGGGAAAATGGTTGACCTGGGAAGGGAGCGCCTGCGGGGGGCATCGGTGGGTGGGGGGGGGGCCTAGATGGGGCCGACGGAAGGACCGATCCTCCTGTAAGGTGCTGCGGTGGAGGGGAGGGTGGGACTGGTGGCTGGGATGTGCGTGGGGTTCCGGCGGGCGCCAGGTCCCGTAGGGAGACCGTCTGTCGGCCGTCGGGGTACGCCACGTAGGCGTACTGGGGGTTAGCATGGAGCAGATGGACCCTCTCGACCAACGGGTCCGACTTGTGCGCCCACACTTGTTTTCGGAGCAGGATGGGTCCGGGTGCTGCCAGCCAGGTCGGGAGCGAGGTCCCAGAGGAGGACTTCCTAGGGAAGACAAGAAGGCGTTCGTGAGGTGTCTGATTGATGGTCGTACAAAGCAGTGACCAGATGGAGTGGAGGGCATCCGGGAGGACGTCTTGCCAACGGGAGACTGGGAGGTTCCTGGACCGTAGGGCCAGTAGGATGGTCTTCCAGACCGTTCCATTCTCCCTCGCTACCTGTCCGTTACCCCGGGGGTTGTAACTGGTCGTCCTGCTCGAGGCGATGCCCTTGTTGAGCAGGAATTGACGCAGTTCGTCGCTCATAAAGGAGGACCCCCTATCACTGTGTGTGTAAGCGGGGAACCTGAACAGTGCAAAGATGCTATGGAGGGCCTTGATGACGGTGGTTACGGTCATGTCGGGGCAGGGGATGGCAAATGGGAACCGGGAGTACTCGTCAATCACGTTCAGGAAGTACGTGTTGCGGTCGGTGGAGGGGAGGGGGCCTTTGAAGTCCATGCTGAGGCGTTCAAAGGGACGGGAAGCCTTTATCAGGTGCGCTTTCTCTGGTCGGTAGTAGTGCGGTTTGCACTCCGCGCAGATTTAGCAGTCCCTGGTGGCTGTCCTGACCTCCTCGATAGAGTAGGGCATTTGCCTCGAAGGCAGTGTATTTGTGGGGAGCTGGTGGTAGGCGGACTTGAGATCCACTGTGGAGAAGACCTTATAATGCGCGATCCTGTTTACCAGGTCGGATATGCGGGGGAGAATATACGCATCCAGCTGCGTAAAGCTGTTGATGGTTTGACTGTAGTCGATGACCATCCTATGCTTCTCCCCGGTCTTTACCACCACTACTTGAGCTCCCCAGGGGCTGTTACTGGCTTCAATGACCCCTTCCCTCAGTAGCCTTTGGTCCTCTGACCTAATAAAGATCCGGTCCTGGGCACTGTAGCGTCTGCTCCTGGTGGCGACGGGTTTGCAATCCGGGGTGAGGTTTGCAAACAGGGAAGGCGGGTCGACCGTAAGGGTCGCGAGGCCGTAGACAGTAAGGGGGGGTATAGGGCCGCCGAATTTGAAGGTCAGACTTTGAAGGTTACACTGGAAGTCTAAACTCAGGAGAGCAGCCGCGCAGAGGTGGGGAAGGACGTAGAGCCGGTAATTTTTGAACTCCCTTCCCTGGACTGTGAGGTTTGCTACACAAAACCCCTTTATCTCCACTGAGTGTGAACCGGAAGCCAGGGAGAGTTTTTGATTGATGTGGTGGATGAGGAGAGAACAGCGTCTTACCGTGTCAGGGTGTATGAAGCTCTCCGTGCTCCCAGAGTCGATTACGCAGGACGTCTCGTGCCCGTTGATGAACACGGTCGTCGTAGCAGTTGAGAGTGTTCGAGGCCGAGACTGATCCAGAGTCACCGAGGCTAATCGCAGCAGTTGAGAGTTCTCTTCGGGCAGTGCGTGGTCAACCGAGTTGGGGTCCTGGGGGTTCATCCAAGATGGCGGCTCCCATTGGTCACACATGGCTGGGGGTGCACAAAATGGTGGCGCCCATCTCTCCAACGTGGCGTCCGCGGAACAAGATGGCGGCGCCCGGGGTGCACACATGGCCCTGGAATATGAAGATGGCGGTGCCCGCACAGGGCCCGTGGAGAAGTTTCACCCTCTCAAATTTAATAAACCCCGCCATATCGTTGATCCAGGATTCCACGCTTGGGGGTCGCGCATCCTTCCACTGAAGAAGAATCCTTCGCCGGGCTACCAGGGACGCAAAGGCTAGAATACCGGCCTCTTTCGCCTCCTGCACTCCCGGCCCCTCTGCAACCCCAAATATTGCGAGCCCCCAGCCCGGCTTGACCCTGGATCCTACCACCCCCGACACTGTCCTCGCTACGCCCTTCCAAAATTCCTCCAGCGCTGGGCCTGCCCAGAACATATGGGTGCGATTTGCTGGGCTCCCTGAGCACCTAACACACATGTCCTGTCCCCCAAAGAACCGGCTCATCCTTGTCCCGGTCATGTGTGCCCTGTGCAGCACCTTAAACTGTATGAGGCTGAGCCTCGCGCACGAAGAGGAAGAGTTCACCCTCCCTAGGGCATCTGCCCACGTCCCCTCTTCGATCTCCTCTCCCAACTCCTCCTCCCACTTACCTTTCAACTCCACCACCGAGGAGGCCTCCTCCTCCTCCTGCATCACCTGGTAAGTTTCCGAGATCTTCCCCACTCCCACCCCCCCCCCCCCCCCGAGAGCACCCAGTCCTGTACTGTGTGTGGCAGTAGCCGCGGGAATTCCACCACCTGCCGCCTGGCAAACGCCCATACCTGTAAATATCTGAAGGTTTCCCCGGGGGTGCCCATACTTCTCCTCCCGTTCACCCAGGCTCGTGAACTTCCCGTCCACAAACAGGTCCCCCAACCTTCTTATCCCTGCCCTGTGCCACCCCGAAAACCCTCCATCTATTCTCCCTGGGACAAACCGGTGGTTCCCCCGTATTGGGGTCCACACCGAGGCCCCAAATTTCCCCCCTGTGCCGCCTCCACTACCCCCAGATTTTGAGGGTAGCCGCCACCACCGGGCTCGTGGTATACCTCAATGGAGGGAGCGGCAGCGGCGCCGTTGCCAGCGCCTCCAGACTCATACCCTCACAAGACGCCGTCTCCAGCCTCTTCCATGCAGCCCCCTCCACCTCCATCACCCACTTGCGCACCATCGCCGCATTGGCAGCCCAGTAGTACCCACAGAGGTTGGGCAGTGCCAGCCGCCCCCCCATCCCTACTCCGCTCCAGGAACACCCTTCTCACCCTCAGAGTCCCTCGCGCCCACACAAACCCCGTTATGCTCCTGTTGACCCGCCTAAAGAAGGCCTTTGGGATAAGAATGGGGAGGCACTGGAACAGGAACAAAAACCTTGGGAACACCGTCATCTTAACTGACTGCACCCTACCCGCCAGGGACAGCGGCAACGCGTCCCACCTCTTGAACTCCTCCTCCATTTGCTCCACCAGCCTCATGAAATTAAGTCTATGCAGGGCCCCCCTGCTCCTGGCCACCTGGACCCCCAAATACCTGAAGCTCCTCTCCGCCCTTTTTAGTGGGAGCTCGCCAATCCCCCTCTCCTGGTCCCCTGGGTGAACCTCGAACAACTCGCTCTTCCCCATGTTGAGCTTGTACCCTGAGAAATCCCAGAACTCCCTGAGGATCCTCATTACCTCCGGCATTCCCCCCACCGGGTCCGCCACGTATAGCAGCAAGTCGTCCGCATAGAGCGACACCCTATGCTCCTCCCCGCCCCGCACCAGCCCCCTCCAGTTCCTCGACTCCCTCAGTGCCATAGCCAGGGGTTCAATCGCCAGTGCAAAGAGCAGGGGGGACAGGGGACACCCCTGCCTCGTCCCTCGATGCAACCGAAAGTATTCAGACCCCCTCTTATTCATGGCCACACTCGCCATCGGGACCTCGTACAACAACCTAACCCACCTGACAAACCCCTCCCCAAACCCGAATCTCTTCAGCACCTCCCACAAGTACCCCCACTCTACCCTATCGAAGGCCTTCTCAGCGTCCACCGCCACCACTATCACCGCCTCCCCCTCCCTCGCCGGCATCATAATAACGTTCAGGAGCCTCCACACATTCGCGTTCAACTGCCTCCCCTTCACGAATCCCGCCTGGTCTTCGTGGATCACCTGCGGCACGCAATCCTCAATTCTCGTGGCTAAGACCTTCGCCAGCACCTTGGCATCTACATTTAGCAACGAAATCGGTCTGTAAGACCCACACTGCAGGGGATCCTTGTCCCGCTTCAGGATCAAGGAGATCAGTGCCTGTGACATAGTCGGGGGCAAAGCCCCCCCCTCCCTTGCCTCATTGAAGGTCCTAACCAGCAACGGGCCCAACAGGTCCACATATTTCTTGTAGAATTCGTCCGGGAAACAGTCCGGCCCCGGTGCCTTCCCCGCCTGCATGCTTCCTATCCCTTTGGTCAGCTCCTCCAGCCCAATCGGGGCCCCCAATCACACCACCAGTCCCTCCTCCACCTTCGGAAACCTCACATGGTCCAGGAAGCGGTCCATCCCTCCCTCCTCCCGTGGGGGCTCGGACCGATACAATTCATCATAAGAGTCCCTGAAGACCCCATTGATGTCAACCCCACTCCATACCACACTCCCTCCCCTGTCCTTAACTCCCCCGATCTCCCTAGCTGCATCCCGCTTCCGAAGCTGATGCACCAGCATCCGACTTGCCTTTTTCCCGGACGAATTCTACAAGAAATATGTGGACCTGTTGGGCCCTCACTGCACCTCCGCCTTCCTGGTGGTCAACAGGTCGAATTCGGCCTGGAGGCTTCGCCTCTTCCTCAACAGTCCCTCCTCCGGCACCTCCGCATACCTCCTGTCTACCCTCGCCATCTCCCCCACCAGCCTCTCTCTCTCCCTCTGCTCTCTCCTCTCCTTGTGGGCCCTAATGGAGATCAGCTCTCCCCTAACCACCGCCTTCAGCGCCTCCCATACCATCCCCATTCGGACCTCCCCGTTATCGTTGGCCTCCAGGTATCTCTCTATGCTTCCTCGGACCTGCTCATTCACCTCCTCGTCCGCCAACAGCCCCACCTCCAAGCGCCACAACGGGCGCTGGTCCCTCTCCTCCCCCAGCCCTTGGTCTACCCAATGCGGGGCGTGATCCGAAATGGCTATCGCCGAGTACTCGGTATCCTCTACTCTCGCTATCAGCGCCCTGCTCATAATAAAAAAGTCGATCCGGGAATAAGTTTTATGAACATGCAAGAAGAATGAAAATTCCCTAGCCCCCGGCCTTGCAAATCTCCAAGGGTCCACCCCTCCCATCTGGTCCATAAACCCCCTCAGCACCTTAGCCGCCGCCGGCTTCCTACCCGTCCTAGACCTGGAGCAATCCAGTGCCGGATCAAACACCATGTTAAAGTCCCCCCCCCCATTATCAGGCCCCCCACTTCCAAGTCCGGGATCTGACCCAACATACGCCGCATAAAACCCGCATCGTCCCAGTTCGGGGCGAACACGTTGACCAGCACCACCCTCTCCCCTTGCAGCTTATCACTTACCATTACGTACCTGCCGCCATTGTCTGTCACAATGCTCGACGCCTCGAACAACACCTCTTTCCCACCAAGATCACCACCCCCCGATTTTTGGCATCCAACCCTGAGTGCAACACCTGACCTACCCACCCCTTCCTCAATCTTACCTGGTCTGCCACCTTCAGGTGTGTCTCCTGGAGCATGACCACATCCACCTTCAGCCGCTTCAGGTGCGCGAACACCCAGTCACGCTTGACCGGCCCGTTCAGTCCCCTTACATTGAGGTTATTAGCCGGATCGGGGGGCTACCCACCCCCCTCCCTCGGCGACTAGCCATAACCCCTCCTTGGCCAGCCACGCGCGCGCGCCCCACGCCCGGCCCGTTCCCCACGGCGGCAGACCCCTGTCCCAACCCCCTCTCCTCGCTCCAGCTCCCCCTTGACCATAGCAGCAGCAACCCGGTGCCCCCCCACCCACCCCCCATCCCCCACCCTCCTCCCAGCTAGGACCCCTCCTAGCCACTTTGCTCCCACCATTGCACTCCCGCAAGTCAGCTGACTCCTGCTGACCCCGGCTACTCCCGCCTCTCCTTCGACTCCTCCCATTGTGGGACATACCCTCCTCCTCCATTACCCTTCAGCAGGCTCTCCGCCTCCCTCTTCCATCCCAAGCGCGGGAAACAACCCTCGCTTCCCTGCCCCCGGCCCCGCCCCCTCCAGCCTTCAGCGTGGGAAATAGCCCACGGTTTCCACCTGCCCGGTCCCGCCACCTCTGTCGCCGCTCATTTTACAGGCCCAGTCCCCTCACCCCCGACTCGGGCCTCCCCCTCCCCCGCGGGGCCCCATCCCCCCTACCTGCCATCCACCCCTACTCCATTTACTTACCCCCCTCCAAGAGCCCACCCGACAGACCCAACCAAAACAGTGCCCAACCCACCCTAACCACCCACACCGAACCAAAAAGAAACAAGAGCAAAGAACCCCCCCCTCAAAATGTAACACCCCAACAACAATCCCGACCACCCATCCCGACCCTCAGTTTGTGTCCAGCTTCCCGGCCTGAACAAAGGCCCACGCCACCTCCGGGGACTCAAAATAATGGTGCCGGTCCTTGTAGGTGACCCACAGTCGCGCCGGCTGCAGCATGCCAAACTTCACCCCCTTCCTGTGCAGCACCGCCTTCGCCCGGTTGTACCCGGCCCTCTTCTTCGCCACCTCCGCACTCCAGTCCTGATATATGCGAACCTCCGCGTTCTCCCACCTGCAGCTCCTCTCTCTCTTGGCCCATCTGAGCACACACTCCCGATCAGCGAACCGATGAAACCGCACCAGCACCGCCCGCGGAGGCTCGTTAGCCTTGGGCCTCCTCACCAGCATTCTATGAGCCCCTTCCAGCTCCAGGGGCCCCTGGAAGGACCCCGCTCCCATCACCGAGTTCAGCATGGTGACCACATAGGCCCCTACGTCCGGCCCCTCCAGCCCCTCCGGGAGGCCCAGAATCCGCAAATTCTTCTGCCTCGACCGATTGTCCATCTCCTCGAACCATTCTTGCCAATTTTTGTGGAGCGCCTCGTGCGCCTCCACCTTTACCGCTAGGTCCAAGATCTCGTCCTCGTTGTCGGAGACCTTTTGTCGGACCTCGCGAATCGCCACCCCCTGGGTCGTCTGGGTCTCCAGCAGCTTGTCGATAGAAGCCTTCATCGGCTCCAGCAGGTCCGCTTTAATCTCCCTGAAGCAGCGCTGGATACCCTCCTGTTGCTCCTGCGCCCACTGCATACACGCTGCCTGGTCCCCGCTCGCCGCCATTTTGCTCTTCTTCCCTCGCACCTTCTTTGGGTTCACCACCACTTTTTTAGTCGCCCCGCCCCGGTCCAAGTCATACACTATCAGGGAACTACTGCAATCACACCGGGAAACGTCGAAAAAATGCCATTGGGGGCTCTGAAAATAGCCCAAAAGTCCGTTTTTAGCGGGAGCTGCTGAATGTGCGACTTAGCTCCGCATAGCCGCAACCGAAAGTCTGGGGGTGTCCTTTTCTAACAGACGCTGGCGGATTTGTGAAGATAGCATACCTGCCACGAAAGCGTCCCGGACTAAGAGTTCCGTGTGTTCGCTCGCCGAAACCTGCGGGCAGCTGCAGCTTCTTCCCAGCACCAGGAGTGCACGGTAGAATTCCTCCAGCGATTCCCCAGGGGTTTGTCGCCTTGTTGCAAGAAGGTGCCGGGCGTAGACCTGGTTTACCGGGCGAATATAGTGTCCTTTTAGCAGCTCGATTGCTGTATCAAAGTCTTCCGCTTCCTCGATGAGGATGTAAATCTCCGGGCTTACCCTTGAGTGCAGGACGTGCAGTTTCTGCTCTCCTGTGGGTGCGTTTTCGGCCGTCCCGAGATACCCTTTAAAGCACGCCAGCCAGTGCTTAAAGATTGCCGTTGAGTTCGCCGCGTGGGGGCTAAGTTGCAGACACTCAGGCTTGATTCGGAGCTCCACCTTTCTTCTTAAAAAAACTAGCTTATTAAATTGATGCACCATCAATGACCACTAAAGCGAGGTTGTAGTCCAACTGAAGGCTTTAATAAGCTAGAGTTTCCCCCAGCAGCTCAGGTACAGAATGAAGGTTGCTGGGGCGGCACTGGTTCTTATACCCCGCCTAGCAGGGCGGAGCTATCATACATTCTAACCAATAGAAAGCATACAGTTTCCACCAATGGTGCTGTAGCCTATCAGGTACCGTAATACCTATAATACCACACCCAGGTCATGTGTTTGAAAATGAGAATGTAAAACGTGCATTCTCCAACAACAGGCCGAGTGCACTTCAGTCATTAGGTGTTGAGCGAACTTAGAAAGCTTTGTGCCCAACACTGCCCCTTTCTTTCCAAGTCTTTTCCAAAACACCCAGTCAACAGTTTGTCATATATCCTGTCCTTACTACACTTTAGCTTTGTCGTCTTAGCCCTTCACCTATAGTTTTCCCCAAAATTATCAAAGGTATAGGAGCCATACACATGACTTGTTATCCATATGTTTATTCAGGTTGTGGTAGATTGTTGGACTATGGTGGAGAAATTGCATTAATCCTTATCTCCACTTTAAATCTGATGCTGTAAATGGTAGGAGACTCAAACAGAGATGAAATGATGGTATGGACTGACAGGGCCTAATGGCCTGTTTCCATTCCACATAGCTTTTGTGATTAATATTTACTTAAAGTATAATCATGATAAGTTGCCATTGACACTCTCGGATACTGGTGTACAGTTTCACAGTCAGTCAGCACCCACAGATACTGGGGTACAGACCCTCAGATTCTGAGATACAGTTCCACAGTCATTCACATCCACAGATACTGGTGTACAGTTTCACAGTCATCAACATCCACGGATACTGGAGTACAGTTTCTTAGTCAATCAGCAACCACAGATACTGGGGTACAGTTTCATTGTCAATCAGCACCCACAGATACTGGGGTACAGTTTCACAGTCATCAGCATCCACGGATACTGGAGTACAGTTTCTTAATCAATCAGCATCCACAGATACTGGGGTACAGTTTCATAGTCAATCAGCACCCACAGATACTGGGGTACAGTTTCATAGTCAATCAGCACCCACAGATACTGGGGTACAGTTTCATAGTCAATCAACACCCACAGATATTGGGGTACAGTTTCACAGTCAGTCAGCACCCATAGATACTGAGGTACAGTTTCACAATCATCGACATCCACGGATACTGGAGTACAGTTTCACAGTCAATCAGCACCCACAGATAGTGGGGTACAGTTTCATAGTCAATCAGCACCCACAGATACTGGGGTACAGTTTCATAGTCAATCAGCACCCACAGATACTGGAGTACAGTTTCATAGTCAATCAACACCCACAGATATTGGGGTACAGTTTCACAGTCAGTCAGCACCCATAGATACTGAGGTACAGTTTCACAATCATCGACATCCACGGATACTGGAGTACAGTTTCACAGTCAATCAGCACCCACAGATAGTGGGGTACAGTTTCATAGTCAATCAGCACCCACAGATACTGGGGTACAGTTTCACTATCACTGTCACTGTCATTAGGGCAGCACGGTAGCATAGTGGATAGCACAATTGCTTCACAGCTCCAGGGTCCCAGGTTCGATTCCGGCTTGGGTCACTGTCTGTGCGGAGTCTGCACGTCCTCCCCGTGTGTGCGTGGGTTTCCTCCGGGTGCTCCGGTTTCCTCCCACAGTCCAAAGATGTGCAGGTTAGGTGGATTGGCCATGCTAAATTGCCCTTAGTGACCAAAATTGCCCTTTGTGTTGGGTGGGGTTACTGGATTATGGGGATAGGGTGGAGGTGTGAGCTTGGGTAGGGTGCTCTTTCCAAGAGCCGGTGCAGACTCGATGGGCCGAATGGCCTCCTTTACAATTTACAGTGTATGTATGTATGACACACACAGATACTGGGATACAGTTTCACTGTCATTGACACACTCAGATACTGGGGTACTATTCCGCAATGACGCCCACACTCCTGTACTGGGGGTTGTTTTTTTGTTATTTTATGCAACGTTAGGCCAGCATTTATTTTCCAGCACTAATTTCCCCTAGACAAATTTATCACCTTCTTGAATTGCTGCAGTCATGTAGGTACACACACAGTGCTGGATTTCAGTTAGGAAGGAACGACAGAACCATAATTCAGTGTAGCTTGAAAATTCATTCTGTGCAGTCCAACAAAGAAGGCTTAGGAATGTGGGGCACATGACAACAAGGGTGGCTGGGCTATCCTTCCCCTGGAACCTGCTCCACACTTTTTAATTAAATCATGTAGGGAGGCTGGTTTAGCTCAGTTGGCTGACCAGCTGGTTTGTGATGCAGAGCGAGGCCAGCAGTGCGGGTTATTCATGAAGGCCCCGCCTTCTCACCTCACCCTCGCCTGAGGTGCGGTGATCCTCAGGCTAAATCACCACCAGTCAGCTCTCCACCACAAAGGGGAAAGCAGCCAATGGTCATCTGGGACTAGGGCGACTTTACTTACTTTAATGTTCCAGTTCTGTGTCTTAACTCCAGCTACCTCCCTTGGTTCCCTAACCCTAAATAAATCTCTGCCCTAGTTCAGTAAAAGCGTATCAACCTCCGTTTTGACATTTTGTGTGAATTGATCTGTAGCTACAACAGCTTACGAGGTTCCAGATTGTCACCCTTTGAATGGAGAAGTGCTTTCTGACAGTCCTTCTGAGCGATCTAATTAGTCGAGATTTCACTGAGCAAGATAGCTGTGAAAATACACTAACCTTGATTTATATCCCCACATGCCCCACCCCCTCTCACAGATCCAGTCTTACCAGGATTGATGAGGAATGGTGGAGAGAAACAGTTTAAACGACAAGGCCGAGGACTTATCACCAGGCCTGGTGAAGCCAATGCAAAATCTGTTGTCACCAGAGAAACCGATGGCAGTGAAGAAGCTGTCAAACACCGAGAGGCTGGGACCAGCATGGAGGAAAGATTAAAGGAACTGAAAGAAAGGGAAAGGAGAAAAGCACTAAAGATTTTATCAGAAATCAGGCAAAAGGCAAAACGATCAAACCCACCAGGAAGAACACACGCACAGGAATGGTCCTCGCCTGACACTGTACCAGCCGACAGGCTGAAAAGGAACCAACAGATTGGAACTTAAATGTACAGTTCCGTTTATTTTTTGATTTAGCATTACCAGACTGTGGAAAGGTGGGAAGTGTTCGGGAAAGGAGGGAAGCACAACGTCTCAGCTTGTTCTTTGCCTTCTATACTATCAAGCTAAAGTTGATTGGGAACTGCTGGAAATAAGACCTAATTCTTGAAAGTTCCACTGTACCTTTTTTCCTAATTGTCTTTGATTGGAAGTTCTCCAAGTACACCGTTCCCCAAGAACAGAATAGAGGCCATCACTGACAGTGCGCAGGTCTCCAAGAAAGAGATTTGCCATCCCTGATCTTGACTACCGCAGCAACATGTCCGTCCAACTCAGTGTAATGTCCTTTATGGATGTGTAATTTATTTGAACAAAAGCTTTTGGATGACCGTCTGGAGCAAGTGCCAAGTTTTACTCACGGGAGACCTGCGATCTGCTTCCTTTCTGTGAGCATATTAACCTGGATTTTCTGACTGCATTTCCCACGGGCATTTGCAAAACGCGAATCAGAAAATAAGAGCTACAATCATTTAATTCAGCTACATAGCATCTGTTTTTCGAGTGCTAACCAGCCCACTGACCCCCCCCCCCCCCCCTCCCCCCTCTGCTCCCGAGGGCAGAACATATTTCGGGTCACCTCCCATATTGAGACAGCCCCTTGCACTGGCTGCTGGAGAGCACACCGGCCACATTTAAAGTGGTAAATAAAAATTGATTGAAATGAGCAGCATTGACCCACCTCTCACTTTTTAAACTCGGTTTGTGGTGGAGGCAGGTTCAATCGACGCATTCTAGAGGGCATGGGATAATTATTTGAATAGAAACAATATGCGGGGGTATAGGAAAAGGCGGAAAATGGCACTAAGTCAAAGTGCTCATTTGGAGAACCCCGTAAAAATTCTGTACCTTACTTGCCACATGCCGAATTCGCATTGCACAACATATCACTCTTCGGTAAGAAGAACTTCCATTCTTGCCTGAATGTGGAGCCGGCAGAGCGGACGTGTTGATCTACATTGGCTCTCTGTCCCCACCATCACCTCAGTTTTAAAATTCTCATCCTCCTGTTCAATTCCTTCCATGGCCTCACTGCTCCCTACCTCTGTAACCTCCTCCAGCCCCAAAAACCCTTTGTGATCTCTGGGTTCTATCAATTCTGGCCTTTGTGCATCCCAGGCTTCCTTTTCGCCACCAGGGAGGCTGTGCCTTCAGCCATCTAGATCTAAACCCTGACATTACCTCCCTAAACCTCTCCACCTCTATAAACCTCTCTCTTCCTTTCAAACAGGCCACATATCCTAATGGTTTGAATGTCAGTTGTTTTTGCCTGTTAATGCTCTGTGATGCACCTCGGGACATTTTGCTATGTTAAAGTACTGAAGAATCATTGTGAATCTGTTGAAAAGTAAACTTTGGAGCAATAGCTGGGGCTGGATTCCCAACAGTGGGGAAAGGTGCAGCGCATGGGTCACGCAGGAGGGATACCCAAACTCAGCACAGCCATTTGAACTTAACACTAAGTTCAAACTGTCCCCATTTTGGCTGCTGCAAGGATCTTAACCCTCAGTTTGGGAGTCATAAATTTATGGAGTAAACATAAACACTATTGCAGGGGAGATTAGGTCTGAAGTGTCAAGATTTGAAGTCTTTTAAACCTTCCAATCTTTAAGCATGATGAACAAGGCTTAAATTATCATTAAGAGTTAAAAAGTAGTAAAAACTTTTAGCTCTTGATTAATAGGCTGTCTAGTGTAGGTTAGAACAAGCATTCCCATCTGGTCATGTGGCTTCAAAATAATTCTTTGTTAGCATTTCTCCAAGGGCTCGATATCATTTTGGATGTTTGGCTGATTTTCAAAATCCACAATTAACTTTGCAGTTTGACTGACAGTTTGACTGACAGTTTAAAGGGGTTATTAAAGGATTAGTTGTCTATGATGTGGGGTCTGAATAGAAATTTGTTTGCTTTTTAAAGAAATAAATCAGTTGAGGCAATTGGAACCCTAGCAAAACTGGAGTCATTGGTTAGAGTCATACCTAGCATGAATGAAAATGGTTTTGTTGGAGGTCAGTCGTCTCAGTTCCGGGACATCATGACAGGAGTTCCTCAGGGTAGTGTCCGAGGCCCAACCATCTTCAGCTGCTTCAATGACCTTCCTTCCAACATAAGGTCAGATGTGGGTATGTTTGTAATGATTGGACAATGCTCAGCACCACTCATGACTCCTCAGACACTGAAGCAGTTCACGTGCAAATGCAGCAAGACCTGGACAATATCCACACTTGGGCTGACAAGTAATAAGTAACATTCACGCCACAGAAGTGCCAGGCAATGACCATCTCCAATAAGAGTGAATGAAATCATTGCACCTTGACATTCAATGGCATTACCATCACTGAATCCCCCACTATCAACATCCTAGGGGTTACCAATGATCAGTAACTGAACTAGACTGGCCATATAAATACTGTGGCTACAAGACAGATCAGAGGCGAGGAATCCTGTGACAAGTAACTCACCTCCTGACTCCTCAAAGCCTGCCCACTACCTACAAGTCACAAGTTTGGAGTGTGATGGAACACTCTCCACTTGCCTGGATGAGTGCAGCTCTAACAACACTCAAGAAGATCAACACCATCCAGGGCAAAGCAACCTGTTTGATTGCACCCCTTCCACAAGCATTCACTCCCTCCACCGCCAACCCCCCCATAGCAGCAGGGTATACCACCTACAAGGTGCATCGCAGGAGCTCACCAAGACTTACTTAGGCAGCACCTACCAAACCCACAACCACTACCATCTAGCAGGACAAGAGCAACAGATACATGGAAAGAGCACCACTTGGAAGTTTCCCTCCAAATCACTCACCATCCTGACTTATATCACTGTTCCTTCACTGTCGCTGGATCACAATCCTGGAACTCCCTCCTTAACAGCACTGTTAGTGTATCTACACCTCAGGGACTGCAGCGGTTCAAGAAGGCAACTCAATAACACCTTCTCAAGAGCAATTAGGGATGGACAATAAATGTTGGCCTAGCAAGCGAAGCCCACGTACCCGAAAAAATTAATTTAAAAAAATGCAGGAATATACATTTGCTAAGTATTCTGAAATATCTCCTTAAAATTCTGCCACTGCTTCTCTATTGATCTGCCTCTTAGCCTCGTAATCCAGATCACTTCAGCCAGCTCAACGCTCATATTCACATATAGTTGCCCTTATTTAAGTTAAAATGTTTGTCTTAGATCCATTCTTCTCCCTTTCAAATTGTAATTGTAATGTTCAAATTGGATGTAAAATTCAATCATGTTGTGGCTGCTGCTACCTACCTCCCCAACAGCACTGTGGGTGCACCTGTACCACATGGACTGCAGCTGTTTGGGATGGGCAACACAATCTGACCTAACCAGCGAAGTCCATATCCAGTAAACTTGAATTGAAAAAAGCTGACCCTTTGATTTTTCTCTTGGTCTCATCTCGCAGTGCCTTGCAGATTTATCTCTCATAGAACATACAGCGCAGAAGGAGGCCATTCGGCCCATCGAGTCTGCACCGCCCCACTTAAGCCCTCACTTCCACCCTATCCCCATAACCCAATAACCCCTTCCTAACCTTTTTGGTCACTAAGGGCAATTTATCATGGCCAATCCACCTAACCTGCACGTCTTTGGACTGTGGGAGGAAACCGGAGCACCCGGAGGAAACCCATGCAGACACGGGGAGAACGTGCAGACTCCGCACAGACAGTGACCCAAGCCGGGAATCGAACCTGGGACCCTGGCGCTGTGAAACCACAGTGCTATCCACTTGTGCTACCGCGGTGCTCTCATTCATGGAGCCTCCAGAGCCTTGGAGGATTGGCATTCCTGCTGCTGCATGAGCTCAGATTATTCAGAATGGCAATAGGACTGGCATACTTTTGGCCTCGGTGCTGCTGAGTTAAAGCCAGTCAGGCCTCCCACTCATATAGCCAGGCGACAACTCCTACACTGTTACCCGTTATCACTCAACGATTACAGCTTGAGGCAAACTTTCATCCAAAGTTCACAGCAGCACATATTCCAGCTGAGGGGATTTAGTCAAAGCAACCCTGAACTATCATGGGCATAGAGTACAAGAGTGAGGGTGTTGTGTTGAATTTGTAGAAGTTTGGCCTCAGCTGAAGTATTGTGCCCAGTTCTGGGCATTGCACTTTAGGGAAGGATGTGAAGAAAATAGAAAGGGTGCAGAAAAGATTCACGCAATTCCATGGTTGAGGAACTTCCGTTACAAAGAGAGATTGGAGAATTTGGGACTATTTTCCTTGGAGTAAAGACAGCTGAGAGGGGATTTGATAAAGGTGTTCAAAATCAAGAGGGGTCTGGACAGAGTAGATAGGGAGAAACTGTTCCCATTGGTCAAAGGGTTGAGAACGAGAGGGCACAGGTTTAAAGTAATTTGTAAAAGAAGCAAAAGTGAGGAAAGTAATTTTCATGAAGCAAGTGTTTAGGATCTGGAACACACTCTCTCACAGTGTGGTGGAGGCAGGTTCAATTGAAATATTCACAAAGGAAATAGACTGTTACCTTGTGCGGGATTCTCCGACCCCCCACCGGGTCGGAGAATTGCCGGGGGCAGGCGTGAATCCCGCTCCCGCCGGTTGCCGAATTCTCCGGCACCGGACATTCGGCGGGGGTGGGAATCGCGCCGCGTCGGTTGGCGGGCCCCCCCCCCCACGGCGATTCTCCGGCCCGCGATGGGCCGAAGTCCCGCTGCTGGAATGTCTGTCCTGCCGGCGTGGAATAAACCACCTTTTGAACGGCGGGACAAGGCGGCGCGGGCGGGCTCCGGGGTCCTGGGGGGGGGGGGCGCGGGGCGATCTGGCCCCGGGGGGTGCCCCCACGGTGGCCTGGCCCGCGATCGGGGCCCACCGATCCACGGGCGGGCCTGTGCCGTGGGGGCACTATTTTCCTTCCGCCTTTGCCATGGTCTCCACGGCAAAGTCATTTCCGCGCCAGCTGGCGGGGCATCAAAGGCCTTTCCCGCCAGCTGGCGGGGCGGAAGTCAGTCCGGCGCGGGCCTAGCCCCTCAAGGTAAGGGCTCGACCCCTCAAGATGTGGCGAATTCCGCACCTTTGGGGCGGCGCGATGCCGGACTGATTCGCGCCGCTTTAGGCGCCGGTCGGCGGACATCGCGCTGATTAGAGAGAATCCTGCCCCTTATGTGCAGGGTTATGGGAAGTAAATGGGAGAATGGCACTGGGTGAGCTGCTCATTTGCAGAGCCAGTGCAGAAACATTGTGCTGAATGGCCTCCTTCTGCAATAGTTCTGTGAGTCTGTGCAAATTCATTGTTACATGATAAAGAGGCTTTACAAATCCCCACCAATCACCACCCCAACGTTGTCGTGGGGCCAGCCAGACCAGCAGAAGCCTTCACTAGAGTCAGGAGGACCACTCTTGTTTAAGGTTGCCAACTCCAGTCAGTGGTATTCCTGGAGATTTCATCCCATGATCCTCAGCTAAACGCCGCTTCAACCATTGATCGGTCCTCCAGGGACACTGTCATCTCACAGATAATTAGAAAGGGAGCAAGCTCTTTATTAACAAATTGGTTTATTTGTGGCTGTTAGCGCGACAGATCTTTTCCTTCTATCTCGAATATTTTTGGCAGCTAATAAATCAAAGGACTTGAAGGGAATGTAAAGAGACACAATTGTTTCTCTGTGCCTCTGTTCTTTCTCCTGGGTTGCTCACAACAGGATCCCGGGGATTAATCTTCAGTCCCTGAAGACTCCAGGACAATTCTGTCGGATTGGCAACACACCTCCAATTCCTTCTGGCTCCATTGTTACTGAAGTGGCCAATGGTAATGTTAATATATCTCAAAAACTGACGGATGTGTTTCAACGAAACCTGGTACGATATGTCCCAAGGAAGAGTAGATTTGTTCACGGTGAAGCTCTTGGATTTTTATTTGTGTTTTCACAAATTCCAGATGCAATTGGGAGTGTGGGGGTGGGGGGGGGAACGCAGTTTGCTCTGTTCCACTTTCCTCGTGTCTCTGAATCAAAGAGATGAACACTATCTATCATCCCCTCATTTTCCATGCTTTACACTTCTGAAACGTCACAACATTAAACTCTAATAAAATGGACCTGCCTCAGATTGAGAAGTATGAAAATTAAAACAGCTCAGCAGTTTTTATCCTCCAATTCTAAAACAAACTTTGAGGTAACTTTTCCAAAAAAATACTTTCTTCGCAAAAATGTGCAGAAATGCATTACGGTTCAACTTAACATTACGAAAAATGTAAAGCAGATAGGTTTTTTTCCATACCGTGCATGCGGTGCCTTACTTGCCATCACAGGTTTGTATTTACATTTGCATTTCATGTCATTTTCTGGTGCGTACAACCTTGTTTTCCCATCCCACCGTGTACTGTGATGGGAGGGCCTTAGACAGGGGCCCATTGTGCCTTTGCAGTGGCTGCCCATTGCTTTAGTGTGCCCCTCGGCAAGTGGTCCTGGACCTTGGAATGTGCCAGTTCTGCTACAGTTGGGTGTCATCAGCTCTTTGCACCGGAAGTCCAGCATCTTCGGGCAGACCAAAGAGCGATTCTCACTGAGTAGCAGCAGCAGTTGAGAGTTATCTCAGTGTAGTTGATAGTTATGCCTGGGAACAGCCCACAGAGCACTGGGCCCTGTGTTACGGAGCTACTTAAAAGAACCTCTTTACGTTGCAAACGTACATTCCAGAAAGAGGTGAGTGACAGGTGGGTGAACAGCTGGACTTCCGGTGGCAAGGATATGCAGTTGAGTACTTTTAGTCCAAAAATTGGCCACTAAGTCAACAAAACCCCGTCCCCACCCTCCCATGAAAACCACCACATACCCGAAGATAAGGGGCTGGTTTAGCACAGTGGGCTAAACAGCTAGCTTGTAATGCAGAACAAGGCCAGCAATGCGGGTTCAATTCCCATACCGGCCTCCCGAACAGGCACCGGAATGTGGCGACTAGGGGCTTTTCACAGTAACTTAATTGAAGCCTACTTGTGACAATAAGCGATTATTATTATGATATGCCCTTGAACCAACAAAAGGATCAAAGAAAGAATAAGAGAAGCAAGAGCCAGGAAAGAACAGACGAGACAGCGGACATGAGGAGTGAGGCAGAACAAGAAAAGGCGGAGAGGGTGGAGCCGCCGATACAGACACTGGTTTACCCACCAATGGGGCAATGGATGGAGCTGCTAACACAGGAGCTCCTAAAACACAGAGATGCCATAAAGAAAGAAATTATGGCAGCCGTAAAGTGGGCAATCGCAGACAACTTGGCCCCCTTCAAAGAGGGGCTGGACAGGATGCAGCGACGGTGCAGGAAGTAATGATGCGAGAACTCAAGGACGACCGATGACCAGGGAGACCGGATCGCCTCGGGGCAGCAGAGGTGACAAGGCTGGACGCAGCCCAGGGAGTGCTCAAGGGGGAGGTGGAGGACCAAGAGTAAAGGTCGCGCCTCAGAACCTCAGGATTGCAGGACTACTGGAGGGCATTGAGGGCATGAACCTGACTGAGTATGTGGCCCAGATGCTGGGTAAGCTGGTCGGGGGTGAAAACTTCCCAAGCCCCTAGAAGTGGACAGGGCCCAAAGGTTGCTCTGGCAGATGCCCAAAGCAGGAGAATCATCATGGGCCACTATCGCCAAGCTCCACTGGTTTCAAGACAAAGAGCGGATCCTGAGCTGGGCATGAAACACACTGTCTTGCATGTGGGAAGAGCAGACGATCCACGTGTACTTTGGGGCTGACCTGGCCAAGCTCTGGGCTGAATTTAAGGGGGCCAAATCAGCTCTATTTAATAGCAAGCTATGGTGTGGGATGTTATACCCGACCAAACTGTGGGTGACCTACCAAAAACAAGGAACATTATTTCACCATGCCGGGAGAAGCGGAGGAGTTTACCACAGGAACGGGCTGGGAAAGCCGCAAAGGTAAATCAGATATGGACCAGGGTCAATGATAAATTTAGTTTCCTTTGGCATGAATGAATGTCCAAGAAGGAAGGGGAGAGGGCAGAAGGGGACCAAACCAGGAAGGGATGGGGGAGGGAATAGCAAAAGAACGGGTGAAAAATGGAGGAGTCACTCCCTGGGGGCGGGGGGGGGGGGGCACAAACAAAGGGAAACCCTGGAGTGCAGGGGCAAATCCATCTTTAATGACCCCCGAACAAAAGGAAAATCCACAGAGCAGTGTCAATCCACATGGTGAGTATAGATGGAGCAGGAGTGGGGGGGGACAGAAACTCCTAATCAGGATAGTCACCTGGAATATCAGGGGGCTTAATGGCCCAGTGAAAAGATCCAAAGTCTTCGCCCATCTGAAAAGCCTGAGGGCCAACATAGTCTTCCTCCAAGAGACACACTTGAGAGAGAAAGACCGACTGAGGGTAAGAACGAGTTGGATAGGATAGACCTATCAAGCGTGTAACGGAACGAGGGCTGGTGGGGGGGGGGGGGGGGGGGGGGGGGGGTGACCATACTGTTAAATAAGAGGACAATATTCACAGTGAAAAAGACAGTGATGACCCGGGGGACGGTATGCCATGGTCAGCGGTGTCCTGGAAGGTGCACAGTGGTGCGTGTGAATGTGTATGCCCCCAACTGGGTCGAAGCAGACTTTATAAAAAAGACCACAGCAGAAATCCCACCAACTCATCATGGGGAGGTGGGAGGGGGGGGAGGGGGCACTTCAACAGTGTACAGGGCCCACGGACAGACAGATCCATCCCTAAAGCAGGGAAACAATCGACCATGGCGAGAGAACTGAACGCCTTTATGGAACATATGGGGGTGGTGGACCCAGGGAGGTTCACACACCCAAGGGAGAAGAAGGTCTCCTTCTCGTCCAGGTCCACAGATTCCACACCAGAATTGACTTCTTTATATTGGGGAAACAGTGCTGTCAGGGGTGGTAAGGACACAGAATACACCGCAATAGTCATCTCCGATCACGCACCGCACTCCGTGGATGTGAGATTGGAGACAGATGGGTCCCAATGTCCCCCCATGGAGGCTAGACGCAGCTTTCCTTCCGACAAGCCATTCTATGAGAGAATGTCACAAGCCATCGACAGGTATGTAACCTGCAACCAGAACGAGGTGGTCTCACCCTCCACATTCTGGGAACTACTGAAGGTGGTGATAAGGGGGGTAATAATAGCACAAAGGCATTCAGAGACAGGGCGGAGAGGGCAAGCTAGGCAGCAGCTGGTCAACTCCATACTGCAATTGAACCGGTGGTACTTCACAGCCCCAACCCTGGAACTAATGGTTTGGAGGAAAATATCACAAATGGAATTCGACCTGCTCTCCACCAGGAAAGCAGTGAACCAGCTCCGTCAGACACCGGGGACCTTCTATGAGCATAGAGACAAAGCCAGCCACCTGCTGGTTCACCAGCTGACAAAGCAGGCTGCCACAAGGGAAATAGCACAGATGAGGGATGGGAACCGCAAACTAGTCACAGCACCTGACGAGATCAATGAAGCCGTTGCAACTTTCTACTGAGAGCTGGCCACCTCCGAGCCCCTGGAGGGAGACTGGAGGATGAAGCAGTTCCTCAATGGGCTGGACATACCAGTCATAGTGGAGGAAAATAGGCAGGGCTTGGAAGCACCACTAGAACTGGGGGAAGTCATGGAGATTATCAATTTCACGCAGGTGGGGAAGGCGTTGGGCCCAGATGTATTCCCGGCAGACTTTGATAAAAATTACATGCCAGTGCTGGCCCTGCACCTGTGGGAGATGTTCAATGACTTGCTACCGAGAGGGTCCCTGCCATCCAAGCTGGCACAAGCCTTGATGCCACTGATCTCAAAAAAGGACTAAGACCCGCCGGAATGCTGGTCATACAGACCCAGCTCACTCCTTTTTATAAAAATAAATGTAGAGTGCCCAATTAATTTTTTCCAATTAAGGGGCAATTTTGTGTGGCCAATCCACCTACCCCGCACATCTTTGGGTTGTGGGGGCGAAACCCACGCAAACACGGGGAGAATGTACAAACTCCACACGGACAATGACCTAGAGCCGGGATTGAACCTGGGACCTCAGTGCCGTGAGGCAGCAATGCTAACTACTGTGCCACCGTGCTGCCCCCATCTCACTCCTAATCACTGATGCCAAAGTCCTGGTGAAGGCCCTGATGAGGTGACTGGAGAGCTGTGTGCCAGAGGTAGTCTCAGATGACCAGGCTAGCTTTATCAAGGGTAGACAACTAACAGCAAACATCAGGCGCCTGCTGAACCTGATCATGGTCCATCCCTAGATGCAGAGAAAGCCTTTGATAGGGTCAAATGAGGTGACAAGGGTTCACCTCGTGGATGAAACTACTGAACAGCACTCCCATAGCGAACGCGTCGACAAACATCACGAGCTCTGGATACGTCTGGCTGCACAGAGGCACGAGGCAGGGGTGGCCACTATCTCTGCTACAGGAGACCATATAGTCTCACTCTACCCAGATGACCTGTTCCTCTACGCCTCTAACCCCTTGGCCAGTTTGGGAGTAATAATGGAACTACAAAGGGAAATCAGAGTCTTCTCAGGTTACAAACATAACCTGAGTGTCATGAGAATATCACTTTAAGAAATGGTAGTCTGCTAAAGTTGCTGCAGTGATGTCAGAGTGTGGGTGGCGCTGACCTCTGGCTCTGCTTTTTAGTTTCACTTTGAGAAAAGCTTGGGTGTGTCTGTTTTTTTGGTTTTGTTTCAGTGTTGGAGCTGCAGCCAGCCACAGAATGTGTAATGTTGTTCTCTCTGCCATGTAAAGACTATCTCTTGATCATTTGGTGAATTCCGAGTGATAACTGTTCTCAGTAGTGCATTTAAACCTGATGTGCTTCTGTTAAAACGTTTTTTTTAAAGTCTTAGGAAGTTAAAAGGAACGCTTAAGGATTACTTAGTGTTGTATTCTTTGGGGGTTGTATTTGAATTAATGGTTGCTAAGATGTTCACTGTATGTTTTAAAAATGTTAACTTGAGTTCGTAGAATAAACATTGTTTTGCTTAAAAAAATACTTTTCGATTTCTGCTGTACCACACCTGTAGAGTGGGCCGTGTGCTCCTCATACCACAATCTCGTAAAAGTTGTGGGTCAGGTGAACTCCATGATACACTTTGGGATTCTCTAAACCCTGGCCCATAACATGAGCAAGAGCGAAATCTTCCATGAACCCACAGAGGGGGATTCAGAGCTGGGGAGGTTGCCGTTCAAACTGGCCCAGATCAAGTTCCGATACCTGGGGAGCCATATAGCTCACAACTGGACATGGATCCATAAATGGAACCTAACAAATCTGGTCGAGGAGGCAAAAAAGGACCTTTAAAAGTGGGACTCGCTCCCGCTCTCCCTTGCAGGGAGAGTGCAGACGATCAAGATGAACATGCTGCCCAGGTTCCTCTTCCTGTTCTGATTCCTCTCGATCTTTATTCCCAAGGCGTTCTTCATGGTGTTTGTGTGTGTGTGTATGTGTGTGTGTGTATGTGTGTGTGTGTATGTGTGTGTGTGTATGTGGTGGGGTGTGGGGGGGGGGGGGGGGGGGTAATCAAGAAAAAGATGCTGCAAAGAAGGAGACACATGGGAGGCTTGGCCCTCCCAAACCAGTTCTGCCACTGGGTTGCCACCGTATAAAGGGTATGGGGATGGGTCAAGGAACCGTTGCAGAATGGGTTAAGATGGAGGAGGGGAGTTCCTGTATGGGGACAACCCTCAGTGTGCTGACCATGGCCACACTCCCACCCTCCAGCCAGATACTCAAAACGCTCAATGGTAGTGGCCACGCTGAGGACTTGGGACCAACCATGGCACCACTTTGGTCTGACCACGATAGTTATCATGGCCCCAATCTGCAAAAATTACAGATTCATCCCCGCGACGATGAACGCCTCCTTCAAAAGTCGGAAACAAGTCGAAGGTACATGACGGTAGAGGACATATATGTAGACGGCAGAGTTGTAACCCTGGGGGAAATCATGGACATGCTCTAACTCCCGAAAGGGAACGAGCTAAGATGCAGACTAATCAGAAACTTCCTTTAAAAAGAGACAATGACATTCCCTCAGATACCATGACACACACTACTGGATATACTTCTGACCGCGGGCGAACTAGGGAACGGTAACTGCATGAACATGTACAAACAGCACTATAAGAGGTACGCACACCCCTTGGCAAGGCACAGAAGAAATGTGAGGAGGAACTGGGCATGGAGAGAGGAGGGAGGACTCTGGATCGAAGCACTGCACTCGTGTGCATGGATGAGCCTAATGCAGCTAAAGGTGGTGCACAGGGTGCACTTAACCAGAACAGGCATCAGCGGGTTCTTCCCGGAGGTGGAGGAAAATGTGAACGGTGCCAGGGAGGCCTGACCAACCACACCCTCATGTTCTGGTCTTGCCCCAGACTTTACGGGTACTGGACAACCTTCTTCGAATCCATGTCCAAGGTTGTCCATGGGCAGCAAGGAAGCATAGTGGTTAGCAAAATTGCTTTGCAGCTCCAGGGTCCCAGGTTCGATTCCCGGCTGGGTCACTGTCTGTGCGGAGTCTGCACGTTCTCCCCGTGACTGCGTGGGTTTCCTCCAAGTGCTCCGGTTTCCTCCCACAGTCCAAAGATGTGCGGGTTAGGTGTCTTGGCCATGCTAAATTGCCCTTAGTGTCCAAAAAGGTTAGGAGGGGTTATTGGGTTGAGGGGATAGGGTGGAAGTGAGGCTTAAATGGGTTGGTGCACACTCGATGGGCCGAATGGCCTCCTTTTGCACTGTATGTTCTATGTTCTATGTCCAAGGTTGTGAAGATGAGGGGGGGGGGAGAGAAGATCAACCAAACACAAGTCAAGTAGGGAGCCAGATTGGACAAGCAGCGGAGACGCGGTCATCTGTGACCACGCCGGCAATGCCAAGGCAGATGCCAAACTCACCCCTGGTATGTGCTAATATCAGGACGCAGCATGTACAGAATCAAAACAGTACAGTTGCAGCAACTGACCACCGTGGACACAAAAGTAGGCCCCCCCACCCCTGCACATAGATTACTCTTGAGTGTGCACATATTCATTTGTTTAGTAAATTTGTTTCCTTTTGTTTATTTTCCTTTTTGTAATCCCATTTTCTCTTTTTGAGGCTCCTCTTTAGTAGTGTGTGATAACCCTGGAGAATGGCAGGATGGATAAATTGTAAAATAAATCAAAATTATTTCAAAATAAGAGTGAGCTGCTTAGGCTTAAAGAACACATTAAAATTCCGTAGTGTCTTTGCGAAGTCAGGTCAGTACAGGCCAGTAATGAAATACAGTGACAAAGTCAAGTTGTCCCAATTAAATGCACTTTATTTTGATTGCCCTTTAGTTTTGATGAAAAGCCCATATTGGAGATGTTCACTCACCCGTTCTCCTCACAGAAACTGCCCGACCTACTGAATGTTTTCATCATTTTCCGTTTTTGGTTC
Organism: Scyliorhinus torazame; assembly: GCF_047496885.1. Classification (NCBI taxonomy): domain Eukaryota; kingdom Metazoa; phylum Chordata; class Chondrichthyes; order Carcharhiniformes; family Scyliorhinidae; genus Scyliorhinus; species Scyliorhinus torazame. Next base: position 8,851 of record NW_027308306.1, on the reverse strand, counting down.
CAACTCAATAGGGATTGTTGAGAGGGGAATTTTCTGCCTTGTGTTCTACTTCCCCAAGTAGACCCTTTTCTACCCTTGCTCACAGTGCCATACTTACAATTTCCTAAAAGAAAGTTGGACACGCGTGAGCGAAGTCAAATGAACAAGAATCATTCATCGTCATCCAAGGCCATCGGTAACTTGTAGGATTGTTGGTCGTGGGCCAGCTGTTCACTCCAGAAGGGAGGGGCTTTCTTCTTCAGGCTCAGAGCCAAATAAAGATTGTATTTGGCTCTTCCAGGCAGCTTTGTATATATCTTGCAAAGTCAACAGATGTGTTTCTCACATTTTCGTTTTAGGAAAGAAAATGGCTGGGATATTCCGTTCCCCGCTCCCCCCCCCCCCACCTCCGCCAACCCCCCCCCCCCCCCCACCATGGGGAATGGGGGAAGGCCCACAATTGGGCGGCGGCGGGATCTTACGGCCCAGTCGAAGGAAAAGCCGTTTTCCGTGGCCCGCCAGTCACAGTGCTGGGTGAACCCGCCAGCCGATGGTGTGCTGCCTTCGCCGTTGGAAAATCCTGACCATTGATTTGGTATTGTTCCATTTCAAAGAGTTTTCTGCATCGTAGACAAATCCATTGAATCCCTACAGTGTAGAAGGAAGCCATTCAGCCCATCAAGTCTACACCAACCCTCCAAAGGAGCACCCTACCAATGCCCATGCCCCTGCCCTATCCCAGTAATCCCACCCAATCTTTTTGACAATAAGGGGGAATTTAACATGGCCAACCCACCTAACCTGCACACCTTTGGATTTTGAGAGGAAACCGGAGCACCCGGAGGAAACCCATGCAGACACGGGGAGAAAATGCAAACTCCACACAGTCACCCGAGGCCGGAATTGAACACGGGTCCCTGGAGCTGTAAGGCAGCAGTGCTACCCACTGTGCCTCTGTGCTGCCCCTTGTGGGTTATTCCATTAGGCAAGGGGTGGTCATGTACAAATAAGTTAATATATCACTTATTTTTGGTTTGGTGTGTGATTATTTAGAATACCATTGGGAAGGGAGGGAGCGGGGGGTGGTGGGGGGGAGAATTTCCGCGCCCCCCACAGCGTGTTTCACGGTGGCGGGAGGCAACCTTCTAGTGGCCGGCAGTGGGAACATCTGGTCCCGTTGCTGTCAACGTGATTTCCCATTGAATCCACTTCAAGGGAAACCGGCGGTGGGGGTTTGTCAGCGGCGCAACCAGAAGATCGCGCTGACGAGAATGGCCGGAATATCCCTCCACGTGTTTTGCTTTGATATATACTATTGCTCTAAAAAGATGATCATGTCTGTCTATGAGTACATATCATTCATTTGAATAAGAATCTGAGCTGTCATCTAAAACATGATCTGCATGTCCACAAAACCTACTTCCCTCAAGTCCTGAATTTAAAACCCAATCCGTTGTCCTACAGACCTGCTACAGAGGCGAGGGCAATTTTCTATTTCAATCTCAGTGCAAAGGGGGGCCCCCCTTTTCCTAAATCAAAGCATAAGCTGTTGTTACGAAACGTAGTAGATTAAACAGTGCAGTGTGTACTGCCGTGTGCATTACTGAGCCCTTGAGGTCTAAACGCTCCCACGTTCAAATCCTGCTCAATGTCAAGTTATCTGATCTCTACTGGGAAGGCTGCAGAGTAGCTACAAAGTTGCCTTCAGTCCTCTGGGACCAGGGTGCAGAAGGAAAGACATGCTTTTTAAAAAATGATTTCAGGGGGCATCCGAAAGCATTTTACAGCCAATGAGGTACTTCTGAAGTGGAGTCGCTGTCGTACTGTAGGGAATGCAGCAGCCAATTTGTGCACAGCAACATCCCGCTCGCAGCACCATGGTAATAACCGAGATCATTTATTCTTTTTAGTGGATCCCATTACACTTCAGCTGTTGCTGTGGGATCTTTTAAGCTCACATGAGAGGGTAGACAGGACCTCAGTTTAATGTCTATTCAGAAAGGCAGCACTTCCCACAGTGCAGCACTCTGTCAGTACTGCACAGGATTGTTAGTCTGAATTATGTAGTCAAATCTCTGGACTGCTACCTGTTCTGAGATTGGGACCTTCTGTGTTGGACTCCAGACATGGGACTTGTTCTTAGACAGACAGTGAACATACTCTGGTATCTACTTAACCCTTATTTATTGGTACTACATCTAAACAGGTGACAGAGTAGGCACATTGCTCCTTGGCATGGTTTCAATCTCTCTCTGGGAAAGAGAGAGTCGAACACATGACTGACTGATGTCATCACTACATCACACATTAGCATTCACATCTGTGAACACTTTACACTATGGGACCCACAAAGAACCCAAAGAAAATGATCACTCAGGATTCCCCATACTGATTGCTATCCAGTATCTCCTGTTGTAAAGTATGGAGCGCAGCTCTGATGCACACCACAGTTGGACAATCTGCCATCTAGGCTCATACACGTGTAATGATCACTTGAACAAGTTGCAAAATGGCTGCCGTGACGCAAACTACCATCTTCAGAAGATAAAAATGTGGGTGTAGAAACCTGGAGATACATAAGAACTAGGAGTAGGAGTAGGCCACCTGGACCCTCGAGCCTGCTCCGCCATTCAATGAGACCATGGCTGATCTTTTTGTGGACTCAGCTCCACTTACCACCCCGCTCACCATAACCTTTTATTCCTTTACTGTTCAATCATCTATCTTTCTTTACCTTAAAAACATTTAACGAGGTAGCCTTAACTGCTTCACTGGGCAAGGGATTCCACAGATTCACGACCTTTTGGGTGAAGAAGTTCCTCCTTAACTCAGTCCTAGATCTGCTCCCCCTTATTTTGAGACTATGCCCCCTAGTTCCACTTTCACCCACCAGTGGAAACAATATCCCTGCTTCTATCTTATCTATTCCCTTCATATTTTTATATGTTTTTATAAGATCCCCCCTCATTCTTCTAGCACTTCGTGAAGAAAGAATTCACAATCATCATACAACAAACGTTGCTGAGGGAAGGGAAGAGTTGCAAAACACGTGTACAGGGGCTACTCAATTTTTTGCTCACGTTTTTTCCGTTTATTTGTATCGTACATAAGCCAAGACCACCACTTAAACCCGAGTCATAGTCAATCTATTCGAACAAGGTGGAAATATTGAGGACATTCACTCCACCAGTGTTTAACAGTATCCATATGCATCAGGTCACAGAGATACTCTTCTGACTTTAATCCCACGTGCCAATCAGTCCTCCAATATTAATCTGTGCCACTGACAATTGCCTCGGAGGAACAGCACCGGTCACACCAACACAGGGAGGATTCGGAGAAGCTAAACTTCCCCAATTATGTATTACATCCATCCGCAAACAAAAACTGCAATTTCTAAAACTTGGTGCTGTGAATGTAAGTAACAAGGAAACAATCTTGAAACCATTGAAGGGCCTGGTTAAGGATGGAAAGCAGTGCTAGACACACACATTGTGCCCACTGCACTAGTAGTGCAGATTTTGTGGATACTGATTCATTGTAAACAGCAGGCTATCCCAGCCAGAAAGTTATACAACTCCCACATTTCCCATGGCATTTCCTAATCTTTGGCATGAATCAATCTGCACTGTTAGCCATTGCACCAATTGAGTGTAACTGGAATCGCACGCTGACAGTAACTGTTACTTTGTCGCAACATTAGCTAGGAAAGATGCAGTGCATTGCCTCAACTTTATATTTTCTTGCTGATAATGTTGCAAAGAATCTGTTGTTGTCTGTAAAACCTCAGACACTTCGACCAGTTTATTACACAAACATTTCACCCAGGTGCCTTTCCTTGCGAGGTAAACAAAGGACAAACACAAGTGCATGTACAAACAGTTACCCTTCAAACAGTACAAACAGTTACCCTTCAAACAGTACAAACAGTTACCCTTCAAACAGTACAAACAGTTACCCTTCAAACAGTACAAACCGTTACCCTTCAAACAGTACAAACAGTTACCCTTCAAACAGTACAGTTACCCTTCAAACAGTACAAACAGTTACCCTTCAAACAGTACAAACAGTTACCCTTCAAACAGTACAAACAGTTACCCTTCAAACAGTACAAACAGTTACCCTTCAAACAGTACAAACAGTTAACCTTCAAACAGTACAGTTACCCTTCAAAACAGTAACAGTTACCCTTCAACAGTACAAACAGTTACCCTTCAAACAGTACAAAACAGTTACCCTTCAAACAGTACAGTTACCCTTCAAACAGTACAAACAGTTACCCTTCAAACAGTACAAACAGTTACCCTTCAAACAGTACAGTTACCCTTCAAACAGTACAAACAGTTACCCTTCAAACAGTACAGTTACCCTCCAAACAGTACAAACAGTTACCCTTCAATCAGTACAAACAGTTACCCTTCAAACAGTACAAACAGTTACCCTTCAAACAGTACAGTTACCCTTCAAACAGTACAAACAGTTACCCTTCAAACAGTACAAACAGTTACCCTTCAAACAGTACAAACAGTTACCCTTCAAACAGTACAGTTACCCTTCAAACAGTACAAACAGTTACCCTTCAAACAGTACAAACAGTTACCCTTCAAACAGTACAAATAGTTACCCTTCAAACAGTACAAACAGTTACCCTTCAAACAGTACAAATAGTTACCCTTTAAACAGTACAAACAGTTACCCTTCAAACAGTACAAACAGTTACCCTTCAAACAGTACAAACAGTTACCCTTCAAACAGTACAGTTACCCTTCAAACAGTACAAACAGTTACCCTTCAAAGAGTACAAACAGTTACCCTTCAAACAGGACAAACAGTTACCCTTCAAACCAGTACAGTTACCCTTCAAACAGTACAAACCGTTACTCTTCAAACAGTACAAACAGTTACCCTTCAAACAGTACAAACCGTTACCCTTCAAACAGTACAAACAGTTACCCTTCAAACAGTACAAACAGTTAACCTTCAAACAGTACAAACAGTTACCCTTCAAACAGTACAAACAGTTACCCTTCAAACAGTACAAACCGTTACCCTTCAAACAGTACAAACAGTTACCCTTCAAACAGTACAGTTACCCTTCAAACAGTACAAACAGTTACCCTTCAAACAGTACAGTTACCTTCAAACAGTACAAACAGTTACCCTTCAAACAGTACAAACAGTTACCCTTCAAACAGTACAAACAGTTACCCTTCAAACAGTACAAACAGTTACCCTTCAAACAGTACAAAACAGTTACCCTTCAAACAGTACAGTTACCCTTCAAACAGTACAAACAGTTACCCTTCAAACAGTACAAACAGTTACCCTTCAAACAGTACAGTTACCCTTCAAACAGTACAAACAGTTACCCTTCAAACAGTACAAACAGTTACCCTTCAAACAGTACAAACAGTTACCCTTCAAACAGTACAAACAGTTACCCTTCAAACAGTACAAACAGTTACCCTTCTTAAATTTCCCAAAAACATACAAAATAATTCCAAGATTTTTAATACTACCCGAGTCAATGCACTCAGTCTAGCTGGGGGTCCGATTCTCTGAGTCTAATTCCTCAGGACCTTTGTCCACGAAGGTGGGTCTCACACGCTGCTCTTCCGTCTCTGGTCGGTCGCCCAATCTCCTCTGCTCCTCTACGAGTCTTCGCTGGGGAGGGTCCTGGTGGTTGACCTTTATACCACTCTTCTCGCCTTGCCAGAAAGTTCTCTGACCCCCAGCCAAAGAGATCTCGGGCTGGGCACTATTCAATGGTGTTGCTGATTGCAACTCTGCAGGACACCAGGAACCCAACACCAGGGATCCATTCCTAGGGTGTATTGTTTGCACGTAACCTCTCTCCATATATGGTAACGGCGGAAAACTGGGTGCCAGAATGTCTAGCTTTATCTGGGCAACGAGAAACAATTGATACATATGAATAGGACCGAATATCTCCAGATGGGCGTTTGAGAGGGCAGGTGACGGGCGATTGACAGGGCAGGTGATGGGCGATTGACAGGGCAGGTGATGGGCGATTGACAGGGCAGGTGATTGGCGATTGACAGGGCAGGTGATGGGCGATTGACAGGGCAGGTGATGGGCGATTGACAAGGCAGGTGATGGGCGATTGACAGGGCAGTGATGGGCGATTGACAGGGCAGGTGATGGGCGATTGACAGGGCAGATGATGGGCGATTGACAGGGCAGGTGATGGGCGATTGACAAGGCAGGTGATGGGCGATTGACAGGGCAGATGATGGGCGATTGATCAGGGCAGATGATGGGCGATTGACAGGGCAGGTGATGGGCGATTGACCAAGGCAGGTGATGGGTGATTGACAGGGCAGGTGTTGGGCGTTTGACAGGGCGGGTCCAGACATGACCTGTCAGTTTATCTTGTTCAGTGTATTTGAATTTGGCCAAGTCCGAATTCCCATCAGGCCACTCCTGGAGTTTGACTGTGATTTGATTTAAAATGTCCAATTTTTAATTTAAAGTGTTCAATTTTATATCGGGCCCAAAATTTGGGCTGCTGTCCATTTTAATCACATTGTGACTGAATTACAACATTGCATTTCAGCTGGATTTGTCAAATACTAATACTGACCAGGACAGACTATAGAATCAGAACTATTGGTGAGGGAGGGATCCTTTGGGTTGTGGTTAAGGTGCATTATGGGGGTAGGAATAGAGAAGATTTTTCTCTGCTTCTAACTCTGTTATGTCAGGTGCAATTGTGCCTCACACTGACACTAGATCCAAAGGAAAATCCATTCTACAGTTCTGATATCCCCATTGTAATTTTCAAAATAACCTGCTACAACCTCCTTAATAATGGATTCCAGCAATTTCCCCTGACAAATGTAGGCTAACCGGCCTATGGTTTCCCACATTCAGGGGGCCAGCACGGTGCTGGAGCGGTTCACACCGCTCCAGCCTCCCTTCTTGGCACCAAATGGGCGCCGCGCCAACCCGCGCATGCGCGGGGGACTTCTTCAGCGCACCGGCCCCGACGCAACATGGCGTGGGGATTCAGGGGCCTGCCGCGCAACAAAGTAGGCCCGGGGGGGAGAGGCCGGCCCGCCGATTGGTGGGCTTCCGATCGCAGGCCAGACCCCATCGGAGGCCCCCCCCACAGGCCGCCCCACGACCCTTCGCGCAGAGTTCCCGCTGGCAGCGACCAGGGTGTGAACGACGCCGGCGGGGCTCTGTCGTATCTGCGCCGCCGCTCGGCCCATCTGGGCCGGAGAATCGGCGGCCTTGCCGATTACGTCAACACGTCGGTGCAAATGGCGCTGATTCTCCGCACCTCGGAGAATTGCGCGCCGGCATCGGGGCGTCGTGGTGCGGTTGCGGCGATTCTCCGGCCTGGCGCGGGGCTCGGAGAATCGCTCCCCGCATCTTCCTCATTTCTTGCAGGGAGGAAGTATTTTTGATATTTTCCCAATCCTCTGGGACCTTTCCAGAACGTAAGCAATTTTGGAAGATTATAACCAATGCCTCTACTATCAGCTCCATCTTCTAATACGCTAGGACAGTGCTGGGCACCTGAGCTTGTGAGAGGGCCACATGAATGGCCCTCCTTCATCTCAGTGGGTCACAATGATTAAAATCAGGCTTGTTGACTAACCATGACCCCATGAATAAGATTGAATACATTGAACACATGCCGAATATTTCATAACAAGTTACAGAAAATGCTTAATCATTTATGTATGAATAGAATTGTCATCAACTTCAAATGGTGAAAACAAACTTTGGAAGGCAGAGGGATTGTGCGACTCTCACAGTCAATGCTGTGTGCAGTCAGCATGCGCCTCGCTTCACTTGTCCTTGCTCTATGTGTGAATCAATTCTGTCATACCGGCCGGAAAATAGCTACGCGGCAGGAATCAGTGGAATGTGACAACCCTGTGCGTGGGCAACAGTCAACAAAATGTCTGTGGGCTGCAGTCAGAACCCAGATGGGCAGCATGTGATCCCAGGGCTGCAGACTGCCCATCAATGCACGAGGGTAAGTCCCTGGGGATGTGCCCTACCTATCACTTCTTGATTTTTGAGACGTTTCCTAAGTCTTCTACAGTGAACACAGATACAAAATATCCATTTGATGCCCCTGCCATTTCTTTGCTTTCCATTAATAATTCCCCCAGAGTTACTCTCTGTAGGGCCAACACTTGCTTTAGTTATTCTTTTCCTGTTCAAGTACTCATACTAGAAACTCTTACTATCTGTTTATATTTCTAGTAAGAAGTCTTACAACACCAGGTTAAAGTCCAATAGGTTTGTTTCAAATCACTAGCTTTCGGAGCACTGCTCCTTCCTCAGGTGAAAGGAAGGAGCCTCCTTCACCTGAGGAAGGAGCTGCGCTCCGAAAGCTAGGTGTGATTTGAAACAAACCTGTTGGACTTTAACCTGGTGTTGTAAGACTTCTTACTGTGCTCACCCAGTCCAACGCCGGCATCTCCACATCATTCATATTTCTAGGCAGCCTTTCTCTCATGTTCTAATTCTACCTGCTTCTTCAAACCTGTTCTCATCAACCACCAGTCTTCATAGATTTGTCCAGTGTTTCTTTTAACTTGATGCCATCCTTAACTGCCTTATTTAGCCACATCCTTCTCCTAGAGTATTTCTTTCTTGCTGGGATAAACATTTGCTGAGAGTTATTAAATATCTCCTTAAAAGTCTGTATCTGCATCTCTGCTGTACTACCTTTTAACCAGGTTCCCCAGTTCACTTAGCCAATTCTGCCCTCGTGCCTTTACAATGACCTTCATTAGGTTTAAAACACAAACCTTAGACCACTCTTCTCACCTTCAGGCTGAAGGTGACATTCTGCTTCTAATGTCGCTGTCACCTGGAGGCTCCTATG
>NW_027308305.1:130000-131622 GCF_047496885.1 Scyliorhinus torazame | reverse complement strand
AGAACCAGCTAACCACCACCAAATCCAGCTAACCATCACCAAAACCGGGTAACAATCACCAAATCCAGCTAACCACCACCAAATCCAGCTAACCACCACCAAATCCAGCTAACCAGCAGCAGAACACTCCCTAAAACCAGCTAACCAGCAGCCAAACTCGCACTAAGACCAGGTAATGGTCACCAACTCCTGGTAACCTGCTCCAGAACCAGGTGACCATTGTAAAAACCGAAACAGGAACCTCATCACATCCAGGTCACCACATTCAAAACCAGCAGAAAACCCCTCACCAGAACATGTAACTATGACCAGAACCAGGCAGCCATCACCAAAGCCCCTCAACAACCAGGTAACTATCACCAGAACAGGTCATTAAAACTGGGTGTTAATCCCCAAAAACATCACCGAGCCAATGCCAGAAACTGATCCTGACCAACTTAACCAGCAACAAATCCAGGTAACCATCCCCAAACAAGTAACCATCTCCAAACAATCACCAGGACTGTATAGAACCTTAGTTAGGCCACACTTGGAGTATAGAAAGATGTTACAAGTTACAGAGGGACATAGATAAGCTGCAGAGCTGGGCTGAGAGGTGGCAAATGGAGTTTAATGTAGAGAAGTGTGAGGTGATTCACTTTGGAAGGAATAACAGGAATGCGGAATATTTGGCTAATGGTAAAGTTCTTGGAAGTGTGGATGAGCAGAGGGATCTAGGTGTCCATGTACATAGATCCCTGAAAGTTGCCACCCAGGTTGATAGGGTTGTGAAGAAGGCCTATGGAGTGTTGGCCTTTATTGGTAGAGGGATTGAGTTCCGGAGTCAGGAGGTCATGTTGCAGCTGTACAGAACTCTTGCTCGGCCGCATATGGAGTATTGCGTGCAGTTCTGGTCACCGCATTATCGGAAGGATGTGGAAGCATTGGAAAGGGTGCAGAGGAGATTTACCAGGATGTTGCCTGGTATGGAGTGAAGATCTTATGAGGAAAGGCTGAGGGACTTGAGGCTGTTTTCATTAGAGAGAAGAAGATAAGAGGTGACTTAATTGAGGCATACAAGATGATCAGAGGATTGGATAGGGTGGACAGTGAGAGCCTTTTTCCTCGGATGGTGATGTCTAGCACGAGGGGACATAGCTTTAAATTGAGGGGAGATAGATAGAGGACAGATGTCAGAGGTAGGTTATTTACTCAGAGAGTAGTAAGGGTGTGGAATGCTCTGCCTGCAACAGTAGTGGACTCGCCAACACTAAGGGCATTCAAATGGTCATTGGATAGACATATGGACGATAAGGGAATAGTGTAGATGGGCTTTAGAGAGGTTTCACAGGTCGGCGCAACATCGAGGGCCGAAGGGCCTGTACTGCGTCGGAATGTTCTATGTTCTAAGACCAGAAAAAGCATCATCTTAAAACATCACCAAAACCCCCATCGCCAAACGTGAATTCACCCCCCTGATCAAACCGGGTGTGGGGTTGGCGACCATCCCAGGGCCATGGCTGGGAGGGGGGGTCAGCACCGGGAAGCGGAGAAATCAGGGGGAAGAGGGGGAAAATGGTGGGACAGGCAGGAGTACCGTTAATGATGAAAAGTTGGTCCCCTGAATGGGACAGTTTTCTGTT
>NW_027308305.1:72500-115000 GCF_047496885.1 Scyliorhinus torazame | reverse complement strand
GGGCTGAATGGGCCTTCTCCTGTTCCTGTGTAACAGACTCGAGGAGGAGGCTGAATGGGCCTCCTCCTGTTCCTGTCTAACAGACTCGAGGAGGAGGCTGAATGGGCCTCCTCCTGTTCCTGTGTAACAGACTCGAGGAGGGGGCTGAATGGGCATCCTCCTGTTCCCGTGTAACAGACTCGAGGGGCTGAATGGGCCTCCTCCTGTTGCTGTGTAACAGACTCGAGGAGGGGCTGAATGGGCCTCCTCCTGTTCCTGTCTAACAGACTCGAGGAGGAGGCTGAATGGGCCTCCTCCTGTTCCTGTGTAACAGACTCGAGGAGGGGGCTGAATGGGCCTCCTCCTGTTCCTGTGTAACAGACTCGAGGAGGGGGGCTGAATGGGCCTCCTCCTGTTCCTGTGTAACAGACTCGAGGAGGGGGGGCTGAATGGGCCTCCTCCTGTTCCTGTGTAACAGACTCGAGGAGGGGGGGCTGAATGGGCCTCCTCCTGTTCCTGTGTAACAGACTCGAGGAGGGGGCTGAATGGGCCTCCTCCTGTTCCTGTGTAACAGACTCGAGGAGGGGGCTGAATGGGCCTCCTCCTGTTCCCGTGTAACAGACTCGAGGGGCTGAATGGGCCTCCTCCTGTTCCTGTGTAACAGACTCGAGGAGGGGCTGAATGGGCCTCCTCCTGTTCCTGTCTAACAGACTCGAGGAGGAGGCTGAATGGGCCTCCTCCTGTTCCTGTGTAACAGACTCGAGGAGGGGGCTGAATGGGCCTCCTCCTGTTCCTGTGTAACAGACTCGAGGAGGGGGGCTGAATGGGCCTCCTCCTGTTCCTGTGTAACAGACTCGAGGAGGGGGGGCTGAATGGGCCTCCTCCTGTTCCTGTGTAACAGACTCGAGGAGGGGGGGCTGAATGGGCCTCCTCCTGTTCCTGTGTAACAGACTCGAGGAGGGGGCTGAATGGGCCTCCTCCTGTTCCTGTGTAACAGACTCGAGGAGGGGGCTGAATGGGCCTCCTCCTGTTCCTGTGTAACAGACTCGAGGAGGGGGGGGTGAGTGGGCCTCCTCCTGTTCCTGTGTAACAGACTCGAGGAGGGGGCTGAATGGGCCTCCTCCTGTTCCTGTGTAACAGAATCGAGGAGGGAGCTGAATGGGCCCCCTCCTGTTCCTGTGTAACAGACTCGAGGAGGGGGGGCTGAATGGGCCTTCTCCTGTTCCTGTGTAACAGACTCGAGGAGGAGGCTGAATGGGCCTCCTCCTGTTCCTGTCTAACAGACTCGAGGAGGAGGCTGAATGGGCCTCCTCCTGTTCCTGTGTAACAGACTCGAGGAGGGGGCTGAATGGGCCTCCTCCTGTTCCCGTGTAACAGACTCGAGGGGCTGAATGGGCCTCCTCCTGTTGCTGTGTAACAGACTCGAGGAGGGGCTGAATGGGCCTCCTCCTGTTCCTGTCTAACAGACTCGAGGAGGAGGCTGAATGGGCCTCCTCCTGTTCCTGTGTAACAGACTCGAGGAGGGGGCTGAATGGGCCTCCTCCTGTTCCTGTGTAACAGACTCGAGGAGGGGGGCTGAATGGGCCTCCTCCTGTTCCTGTGTAACAGACTCGAGGAGGGGGGGCTGTATGGGCCTCCTCCTGTTCCTGTGTAACAGACTCGAGGAGGGGGGGCTGAATGGGCCTCCTCCTGTTCCTGTGTAACAGACTCGAGGAGGGGGCTGAATGGGCCTCCTCCTGTTCCTGTGTAACAGACTCGAGGAGGGGGCTGAATGGGCCTCCTCCTGTTCCTGTGTAACAGACTCGAGGAGGGGGGGGGTGAGTGGGCCTCCTCCTGTTCCTGTGTAACAGACTCGAGGAGGGGGCTGAATGGGCCTCCTCCTGTTCCTGTGTAACAGAATCGAGGAGGGAGCTGAATGGGCCCCCTCCTGTTCCTGTGTAACAGACTCGAGGAGGGGGGGCTGAATGGGCCTTCTCCTGTTCCTGTGTAACAGACTCGAGGAGGGGGGGCTGAATGGGCCTCCTCCTGTTCCTGTGTAACAGACTCGAGGAGGAGGCTAAATGGGCCTCCTCCTGTTCCTGTGTAACAGACTCGAGGGGGGGGGGGGGTGAATGGGCCTCCTCCTGTTCCTGTGTAACAGACTCGAGGGGCTGAATGGGCCTCCTCCTGTTCCTGTGTAACAGGCTCGAGGAGGGGCGGGGGAATGGGCCTCCTCCTGTTCCTGTGTAACAGACTCGAGGAGGAGGCTGAATGGGCCTCCTCCTGTTCCTGTGTAACAGACTCGAGGGGGGGGGGTGAATGGGCCTCCTCCTGTTCCTGTGTAACAGACTCGAGGAGGGGGGGTGGGGAATGGGCCTCCTCCTGTTCCTGTGTAACAGACTCGAGGGGCTGAATGGGCCTCCTCCTGTTCCTGTGTAACAGACTATAGGGGCTGAATGGGCCACCTCCTGTTCCTGTGTAACAGACCCGAGGAGGGGGGGCTGAATGGGCCTCCTCCTGTTCCTGTGTAACAGACTCGAGGGGCTGAATGGGCCTCCTCCTGATCCTGTGTAACAGGCTCGAGGAGGGGGGGCTGAATGGGCCTCCTCCTGTTCCTGTGTAACAGACTCGAGGAGGAGGCTGAATGGGCCTCCTCCTGTTCCTGTGTAACAGACTCGAGGAGGGGGGGCTGAATGGGCCTCCTCCTGTTCCTGTGTAACAGACTCGAGGGGCTGAATGGGCCTCCTCCTGTTCCTGTGTAACAGGCTCGAGGAGGGGCGTGGGAATGGGCCTCCTCCTGTTCCTGTGTAACAGACTCGAGGAGGAGGCTGAATGGGCCTCCTCCTGTTCCTGTGTAACAGACTCGAGGAGGAGGCTGAATGGGCCTCCTCCTGTTCCTGTGTAACAGACTCGAGGAGGGGGGGCTGAATGGGCCTCCTCCTGTTCCTGTGTAACAGACTCGAGGAGGAGGCTAAATGGGCCTCCTCCTGTTCCTGTGTAACAGACTCGAGGGGGGGGGTGAATGGGCCTCCTCCTGTTCCTGTGTAACAGACTCGAGGGGCTGAATGGGCCTCCTCCTGTTCCTGTGTAACAGGCTCGAGGAGGGGCGGGGGAATGGGTCTCCTCCTGTTCCTGTGTAACAGACTCGAGGAGGAGGCTGAATGGGCCTCCTCCTGTTCCTGTGTAACAGACTCGAGGGGGGGGGGTGAATGGGCCTCCTCCTGTTCCTGTGTAACAGACTCGAGGAGGGGGGGTGGGGAATGGGCCTCCTCCTGTTCCTGTGTAACAGACTCGAGGGGCTGAATGGGCCTCCTCCTGTTCCTGTGTAACAGACTATAGGGGCTGAATGGGCCACCTCCTGTTCCTGTGTAACAGACCCGAGGAGGGGGGGCTGAATGGGCCTCCTCCTGTTCCTGTGTAACAGACTCGAGGGGCTGAATGGGCCTCCTCCTGATCCTGTGTAACAGGCTCGAGGAGGGGGGGCTGAATGGGCCTCCTCCTGTTCCTGTGTAACAGACTCGAGGAGGAGGCTGAATGGGCCTCCTCCTGTTCCTGTGTAACAGACTCGAGGAGGGGGGGCTGAATGGGCCTCCTCCTGTTCCTGTGTAACAGACTCGAGGGGCTGAATGGGCCTCCTCCTGTTCCTGTGTAACAGGCTCGAGGAGGGGCGGGGGAATGGGCCTCCTCCTGTTCCTGTGTAACAGACTCGAGGAGGAGGCTGAATGGGCCTCCTCCTGTTCCTGTGTAACAGACTCGAGGAGGGGGGCTGAATGGGCCTCCTCCTGTTCCTGTGTAACAGGCTCGAGGAGCTGAATGGGTCTCCTCCTGTTCCTGTGTAACAGACTCGAGGAGGGGGTGAATGGGCCTCCTCCTGTTCCTGTGTAACAGACTCGAGGAGAGGGGGGCTGAATGGGCCTCCTCCTGTTCCTGTGTAACAGACTCGAGGAGGGGGGCTGAATGGGCCTCCTCCTGTTCCTGTGTAACAGATTCGAGGAGGGGGGCTGAATGGGCCCCTCCTGTTCCTGTGTAACAGACTCGATGAGGGGGGCTGAATGGGCCCCTCCTGTTCCTGTGTAACAGACTCGAGGAGGGGGGGCTGAATGGGCCTCCTCCTGTTCCTGTGTAACAGACTCGAGGAGGGGGCTGAATGGGCCTCCTCCTGTTCCTGTGTAACAGACTCGAGGAGGAGGCTAAATGGGCCTCCTGTTCCTGTGTAACAGACTCGAGGGGGGGGGGTGATGGGCCTCCTCCTGTTCCTGTGTAACAGGCTCGAGGAGGAGGCTGAATGGGCCTCCTCCTGTTCCTGTGTCACAGACTCGAGGAGGGGGGGCTGAATGGGCCTCCTCCTGATCCTATGTAACAGACTCGAGGGGCTGAATGGGCCTCCTCCTGTTCCTGTGTAACAGACTCGAGGGGCTGAATGGGCCTCCTCCTGTTCCTGTGTAACAGACTCGAGGAGGGGGAGCTGAATGGGCCTCCTCCTGTTCCTGTGTAACAGACCCGAGGAGGGGGGGCTGAATGGGCCTCCTCCTGATCCTATGTAACAGACTCGAGGGGCTGAATGGGCCTCCTCCTGTTCCTGTGTAACAGACTCGAGGGGCTGAATGGGCCTCCTCCTGTTCCTGTGTAACAGGCTCGAGGAGGGGGAGCTGAATGGGCCTCCTCCTGTTCCTGTGTAACAGACCCGAGGAGGGGGTGCTGAATGGGCCTCCTCCTGTTCCTGTGTAACAGACTCGAGGGGCTAAATGGGCCTCCTCCTGTTCCTGTGTAACAGACTCGAGGAGGGGGGGCTGAATGGGCCTCCTCCTGTTCCTGTGTAACAGGCTCGAGGGGCTGAATGGGCCTCCTCCTGTTCCTGTGTAACAGGCTCGAGGGGCTGAATGGGCCTCCTCCTGTTCCTGTGTAACAGACTCGAGGGGCTAAATGGGCCTCCTCCTGTTCCTGTGTAACAGACTCGAGGAGGGGGGGCTGAATGGGCCTCCTCCTGTTCCTGTGTAACAGGCTCGAGGGGCTGAATGGGCCTCCTCCTGTTCCTGTGTAACAGGCTCGAGGGGCTGAATGGGGCCTCCTCCTGTTCCTGTGTAAGAGGCTCGAGGGACTGAATGGGCCTCCTCCTGTCCCCTCACCTGGAAGTGGCGATTAATCTTGCTCTGCGTCAGTAACATTGTCCTCGCTTTCTCCAGCTCCTGCACTGCCTCCGCGTGCACAGCCTGTAGCTCTCGTAACTCCCATCCAGCCTGCCGGCCGTCTCCACCGATCCCCGGCAGGTCCCGGTCGTCTGAGTCTCGCTGGCGGAACCCCCGCCGATCGAACTGGAGCTCGGGCTGCGGACAGTCGGAGCGTTCGGTGTGAGGAATATCGGAGCAGAGAAACATACTCCAAGTGTGGCCTAACCGAGGCCCTGTACAACTGCAGCAACACATCCCTGCTTCTATACTCGAAACCTCTTGCAACCAAGGCCATCGTACCATTAGCCTTCTTTACCGCCTGCTGCACTTGCATGCTTACATCAGAACATAAGGACTAGGAGCAGGAGTAGACCATCTGGCCCCTCGAGCCTGCTCCACCATTCAATGAGATCATGGCTGATCTTTTGTGGAATCAGCTCCACTTTCCGGCCCGAACACCATAACCCTTAATCCCTCTATTCTCCAAAAAACTATCTATCTTTATCTTAAACACATTTAATGAAGGAGCCTCTACTGCTTCACTGGGCAAGGAATTCCATAGATTCACAACCCTTTAGGTGAAGAAGTTCCTCCTAAACTCAGTCCTAAATCTACTTCCCCTTATTTTGAGGCTATGCCCCCTCGTTCTGCTTTCCCCGACCAGTGGAAACAACCTGCCCGCATCTATCCTCTCGATTCCCTTCATCATCTTATATGTTTCTGTAAGATCCCCCCTCATCCTTCTAAATTCCAACGAGTACAGTCCCAGTCTCCTCAACCTCTCCTTGTAATCCAACCCCTTCAGCTCTGGGATTAACCTAGTGAATCTCCTCTGCACACCCTCCAGTGCCAGTACGTCCTTTCTCAGGTAAGGAGACCAAAACTGAACACAATACTCCAGGTGTGGCCTCACTAACACCTTATACAATTGCAGCAGGATCTCCCTAGTCTTAAACTCCATCCCTCTAGCAATGAAGGACAAAATTCCATTTGCCTTCTGAATCACCTGTTGCACCTGTACACCAACTTTCTGCGACTCATGCACTAGCACACCCAGGTCTCTCTGCACAGCAGCATGTTTTAATATTTTATCATTTAAATAATAATCCCTTTTGCTGTTTTTACCAAAATGGATAAGCTCACATGTGTCAATATTGTATTCCATCTGCCAGACCCTAGCCCATTCACTTAGCCTATCCAAATCCCTCTGCAGACTTCCAGTATCCTCTGCACTTTTTGCTTTACCGCTTATCTTCGTGTCGTCTGCAAACTTGGACACATTGCCCTTGGTCCCCAACTCCAAATCATCCATGTAAATCGTGGACAGTTGTGGGCCCAACACTGATCCCCGATGGACACCACTAGCTACTGATTGCCAACCAGAGAAACACCTTCAGCGACTGGTACTCAAGGAGATCCCTCTGCACATCAACATTCCCTAATCCATCACCATTTGAATAACACTCTGCCATTTCCCCAATCGAAGTGGATAATCTCACATTTATCCATTTGAACTGTATCTGCCGTGTCTCTGCCCACCTGCTCAACTTGTCCAGATCACCTTGAAGCCTCTTAACGTCTTCCTCGCCACTCGCAACCCCATCCTCCTCGACACCCGTACCACCATCCTCCTCGACACACGCACCCCCACCCTCCTCGCCACTCGCACCCCCATCCTCCTCGCCACTCGCACCCCCATCCTCCTCGCCACATGCACCACCATCCTCCTCGCCACTCGCACCCCCATCCTCCTCGCCACATGCACCACCATCCTCCTCGCCACTCGCACCCCCATCCTCCTCGCCACATGCACCACCATCCTCCTCGCCACATGCACCACCATCCTCCTCGCCACTCGCACCCCCATCCTCCTCGCCACTCGCAACCCCATCCTCCTCGCCACTCGCACCCCCATCCTCCTCGACACACGCACCCCCATCCTCCTCGCCACTCGCAACCCCATCCTCCTCGCCACATGCACCCCCATCCTCCTCGCCACATGCACCACCATCCTCCTCGACACACGCACCCCCATCCTCCTCACCACTCGCAACCCCATCCTCCTCGACACACGCACCCCCATCCTCCTCGCCACTCGCACCCCCATCCTCCTCGCCACTCGCACCCCCATCCTCCTCGCCACTCGCACCCCCATCCTCCTCGCCACTCGCCCCATCCTCCTCGCCACTCGCACCCCCATCCTCCTCGCCACATGCACCACCATCCTCCTCGCCACTCGCAACCCCATCCTCCTCGCCACTCGCACCCCCATCCTCCTCGCCACTCGCACCCCCATCCTCCTCGCCACTCGCACCACCATCCTCCTCGCCACTCGCACCCCCATCCTCCTCGCCACTCGCACCCCCATCCTCCTCGCCACTCGCACCCCCATCCTCCTCGCCACATGCACCACCATCCTCCTCGCCACATGCACCACCATCCTCCTCGCCACATGCACCACCATCCTCCTCGCCACTCGCACCCCCATCCTCCTCGTCACTCGCACCCCCATCCTCCTCGCCACTCGCACCCCCATCCTCCTCGTCACTCGCACTACCATCCTCCTCGACACACGCACCCCCATCCTCCTCGCCACTCTCAACCCCATCCTACTCGCCACTCGCACCCCCATCCTCCTCGCCACATGCACCCCCATCCTCCTCGCCACATGCACCCCCATCCTCCTCGCCACTCGCACCCCCATCCTCCTCGCCACTCGCAACCCCATCCTCCTCGACACACGCACCCCCATCCTCCTCGCCACTCGCAACCCCATCCTCCTCGACACACGCACCCCCATCCTCCTCGCCACTCGCAACCCCATCCTCCTCGCCACTCGCACCCCCATCCTCCTCGACACACGCACCACCATCCTCCTCGCCACACGCACCACCATCCTCCTCGCCACTCGCACCCCCATCCTCCTCGCCACTCGCACCACCATCCTCCTCGCCACTCGCACCCCCATCCTCCTCGCCATTCGCACCCCCATCCTCCTCGCCACTCGCAACCCCATCCTCCTCGACACACGCACCCCCATCCTCCTCGCCACTCGCACCCCCATCCTCCTCGCCACATGCACCCCCATCCTCCTCGCCACTCGCACCCCCATCCTCCTCGCCACTCGCAACCCCATCCTCCTCGACACTCGCAACCCCATCCTCCTCGACACACGCACCCCCATCCTCCTCGCCACTCGCAACCCCATCCTCCTCGACACACGCACCCCCATCCTCCTCGCCACTCGCAACCCCATCCTCCTCGCCACTCGCACCCCCATCCTCCTCGACACACGCACCACCATCCTCCTCGCCACATGCACCACCATCCTCCTCGCCACTCGCACCCCCATCCTCCTCGCCACTCGCAACCCCATCCTCCTGGACACTCGCACCCCCATCCTCCTCGCCACTCGCACCCCCATCCTCCTCGCCACTCGCACCCCCATCCTCCTCGCCACTCGCACCACCATCCTCCTCGCCACTCGCACCCCCATCCTCCTCGACACTCGCACCCCCATCCTCCTCGCCACTCGCACCACCATCCTCCTCGCCACTCGCACCCCCATCCTCCTCGACACTCGCACCCCCATCCTCCTCGCCACATGCACCCCCATCCTCCTCGCCACTCGCACCCCCATCCTCCTCGCCACTCGCACCACCATCCTCCTCGCCACTCGCAACCCCATCCTCCTCGACACACGCACCCCCATCCTCCTCGCCACATGCACCACCATCCTCCTCGCCACTCGCACCCCCATCCTCCTCGCCACTCTCAACCCCATCCTCCTCGCCACTCGCACCGCCATCCTCCTCGCCACTCGCACCACCATCCTCCTCGCCACTCGCACCACCATCCTCCTCGCCACTCGCACCCCCATCCTCCTCGCCACTCGCAACCCCATCCTCCTCGACACACGCACCCCCATCCTCCTCGCCACTCGCACCCCCATCCTCCTCGCCACTCGCACCCCCATCCTCCTCGCCACTCGCGACCCCATCCTCCTCGCCACTCGCACCCCCATCCTCCTCGCCACCCACACCCCCATCCTCCTCGTCACTCGCACCCCCATCCTCCTCGCCACCCGCAGCCCCATCCTCCGCGCCACACGCACCCCCATCCTCCTCGCCGCTCGCACCCCCATCCTCCTCGCCACTCGCACCCCCATCCTCCTCGCCACTCGCACCCCCATCCTCCTCGCCACTCGCACCCCCATCCTCCTCGCCACTCGCACCCCCATCCTCCTCGCCACTCGCACCCCCATCCTCGTCGCCACATGCACCACCATCCTCCTCGCCACTCGCAACCCCATCCTCCTCGCCACTCGCACCACCATCCTCCTCGCCACTCGCAACCCCATCCTCCTCGCCACTCGCAACCCCATCCTCCTCGCCACATGCACCACCATCCTCCTCGCCACTCGCACCCCCATCCTCCTCGCCACTCGCACCCCCATCCTCCTCGTCACTCGCCCCCATCCTCCTCGCCACTCGCACCCCCACCCTCCTCGACACTCGCAACCCCATCTTCCTTGCCACCCACACCCCCATCCTCCTCGCTACCCACACCCCAATCCTCCTCGCCACCCACACCCCCATCCTCCTCGCCACCCGTACCCCCATCCTGCTCGCCACTCGCACCCCATCCTCCTCGCCACTCGCACCCCCATCCTCCTCGCCACGCGCACCCCCATCCTCCTCGCCACCAACACCCCCATCCTCCTCGCCACTCGCACCCCATCCTCCTCGCCACTCGCACCCCATCCTCCTCGCCACTCGCACCCCCATCCGCCTCGCCACGCGCACCCCCATCCTCCTCGCCACCCACACCCCCATCCTCCTCGCCACTCGCAACCCCATCCTCCTCGCCACTCGCACCCCCATCCTCCTCGCCACCCGCAGCCCCATCCTCCTCGCCACTCGCAACCCCATCCTCCTCGCCACTCACACCCCCATCCTCCTTGCCACTCGCACCCCGATCCTCCTCGCCGCTCGCACCCCCATCCTCCTCGCCACTCGCACCCCCATCCTCCTCGCCACACGCACCACCATCCTCCTCGCCACCCGCACCCCCATCCTCCTCGCCACTCGCACCCCTGATCCTCCTCGCCACTCGCACCCCCACCCTCCTCGCCACTCGCAACCCCACCCTCCTCGCCACTCGCACCCCCATCCTCCTTGCCACTCGCCCCATCCTCCTCGCCACTCGCCCCATCCTCCTCGCCACTCGCACCCCCACCCTCCTCGCCACTCGCAACCCCATCTTCCTTGCCACCCACACCCCCATCCTCCTCGCTACCCACACCCCCATCCTCCTCGCCACCCACACCCCCATCCTCCTCGCCACCCGTACCCCCATCCTCCTCGCCACCCGTACCCCCATCCTCCTCGCCACTCGCACCCCATCCTCCTCGCCACTCGCACCCCCATCCTCCTCGCCACGCGCACCCCCATCCTCCTCGCCACCCACACCCCCATCCTCCTCGCCACCCGTACCCCCATCCTCCTCGCCACTCGCACCCCCATCCTCCTCGCCACTCGCACCCCCATCCTCCTCGCCACGCGCATCCCCATCCTCCTCGCCACTCGCACCCCTATCCTCCTCGCCACCCACATCCCCCATAGTGGGAGTGAGGGAAGAGGAGGAGTAGGTATAGAGTGAGTCCGATGGGGATAGTCAGGGACAGGGAATGCGCGCGCGGGTAGTGAATGGAGAATGTTGGAGAGGGTGAGAGAGGAGGGGAGAGGGGGAGATGTTGACGTCAGTGTTGCAGGGAATGAGTGAGGGAATGACCATGGGAGTAAGGGAGGGAACATGGGAGTGAGGGAGTGACCATGGGTGTGAGAGAGTGACCATGGGAGTGAGGGAGTGACCATGGGAGTGAGGGAGTGACTCCCATGGAGTGACCATGGGTGAGAGGGAGTGACCATGGGAGAGAGGGAGTGACCATGGGAGTGAGGGAGTGACCATGGGAGTGAGGGCGTGACCATGGGAGTGAGGGAGTGACCATGGGAGTGAGGGAGTGACCATGGGAGTGAGGGAGTGACCATGGGAGTGAGGGAGTGACCATGGCAATGAGGGAGTGACCATGGGAGAGAGGGAGAGGCCATGGGAGAGAGGGAGAGACCATGGGAGTGAGAGAGTGACCATGGGAGTGAGAGAGTGACCATGGGAGTGACCATGGGAGTGAGGGAGTGACCATGGGAGAGAGGGAGGCCATGGGAGTGAGGGAGAGACCATGGGAGAGAGGGAGAGGCCATGGGAGAGAGGGAGAGACCATGGGAGTGAGGGAGTGACCATGGGAGTGAGAGAGTGACCATGGGAGTGAGAGAGTGACCATGGGAGTGACCATGGGAGTGAGGGAGTGACCATGGGAGAGAGGGAGGCCATGGGAGTGAGGGAGAGGCCATGGGAGAGAGGGAGTGACCATGGGAGTGAGGGAGAGACCATGGGAGTGAGGGAGTGACCATGGGAGTGAGGGAGTGACCATGGGTGTGAGGGAGTGACCATGGGAGAGAGGGAGTGACCATGGGAGTGAGGGAGTGACTATGGGAGAGAGGGAGTGACCATGGGAGTGAGAGAGTGACCATGGGAGTGAGGGAGTGACCATGGGAGTGAGGGAGTGACCATGGGTGTGAGGGAGTGACCATGGGAGTGAGGGAGTGACCATGGGAGAGAGGGAGTGACCATGGGAGTGAGGGAGTGACCATGGGAGTGAGGGAGTGACCATGGGAGAGAGGGAGTGACCATGGGAGTGAGGGAGTGACCATGGGAGTGAGGGAGTGACCATGGGAGTGAGGGAGAGGCCATGGGAGTGAGGGAGTGACCATGGGAGTGAGGGAGTGACCATGGGAGAGAGGGAGTGACCATGGGAGTGACCATGGAAGTGAGGGAGTGACCATGGGAGTGAGGGAGTGACCATGGGAGAGAGGGAGTGACCATGGGAGAGAGGGAGTGACCATGGGAGAGAGGGAGTGACCATGGGAGTGTGGGAGTGACCATGGGAGTGAGGGAGTGACCATGGGAGTGAGGGAGTGACCATGGGAGTGACCATGGAAGTGAGGGAGTGACCATGGGAGTGAGGGAGTGACCATGGGAGTGAGGGAGTGACCATGGGAGTGAGAGAGTGACCATGGGAGTGAGGGAGTGATCATGGGAGTGAGGGAGTGATCATGGGAGTGAGGGAGTGACCATGGGAGTGAGGGAGTGACCATGGGAGTGAGGGAGTGACCATGGGAGTGAGGGAGTGACCATGGGAGTGAGGGAGTGATCCCCCGGTGATTGAGCGGTCCCTGAGGTTGTGAGCGCCCCCGGTGGTCTGGCAGAATGTCTGCGGAAACTGGCCATTACCTGGAGCCCGGCCATTGGCTGGAGAGGCTGCTGACCAGTGGGGGATGTAATGTCCGACTTCACATTGTACATCTTCCAGCCAATCGGCTCACTGTCCAAACGGAGGTGACCATTAACCTTCTGCAAGGGGTCACTCGACCCTATGAATAAAGAGTGGACAATAACTGGTCACTCTGTCCCCGGTCAGTCTGGACAGTAACTGGACACTCTGTCCCCGGTCAGTCTGGACAGTAACTGGTCACTCTGTCCCCGGTCAGTCTGGACAGTAACTGGTCACTCTGTCCCCGGTCAGTCTGGACAGGAAGTGGTCACTCTGTCCCCGGTCAGCCTGGACAGTATCTGGTCACTCTGTCCCCGGTCAGTCTGGACAGGAACTGGTCACTCTGTCCCCGGTCAGTCTGGACAGTAACTGGTCACTCTGTCCCCGGTCAGTCTGGACAGTAACTGGTCACTCTGTCCCCGGTCAGTCTGGGCAGTAACTGGTCACTCTGTCCCCGGTCAGTCTGGACAGTAACTGGTCACTCTGTCCCCGGTCAGTCTGGACAGTAACTGGTCACTCTGTCCCCGGTCAGTCTGGACAGTAACTGGTCACTCTGTCCCCGGTCAGTCTGGACAGTAACTGGTCACTCTGTCCCCGGTCCATCTGGGCAGTAACTGGTCACTCTGTCCCCGGTCAGTCCGGACAGTAACTGGTCACTCTGTCCCCAGTCAGTCTGGACAGTAACTGGTCACTCTGTCCCCGGTCAGTCCGGACAGTAACCGGTCACTCTGTCCCCGGTCAGTCCGGACAGTAACTGGTCACTCTGTCCCCGGTTAGTCTGGACAGTAACTGGTCACTCTGTCCCCGGTCAGTCTGGACAGTAACCGGTCACTCTGTCCCCGGTCAGTCCGGACAGTAACCGGTCACTCTGTCCCCGGTCAGTCTGGACAGTAACTGGTCACTCTGTCCCCGGTCAGTCTGGACAGGAACTGGTCACTCTGTCCCCGGTCAGTCTGGACAGTAACTGGACACTCTGTCCCCGGTCAGTCTGGACAGTAACTGGTCACTCTGTCCCCGGTCAGTCTGGCCAGTAACTGGTCACTCTGTCCCCGGTCAGTCTGGACAGGAACTGGTCACTCTGTCCCCGGTCAGCCTGGACAGTAACTGGTCACTCTGTCCCCGGTCAGCCTGGACAGTAACTGGTCACTCTGTCCCCGGTCAGTCTGGACAGTAACTGGTCACTCTGTCCCCGGTCAGTCCGGACAGTAACTGGTCACTCTGTCCCCGGTCAGTCTGGACAGTAACTGGTCACTCTGTCCCCGGTCAGTCTGGACAGTAACCGGTCACTCTGTCCCCGGTCAGTCCGGACAGTAACCGGTCACTCTGTCCCCGGTCAGTCTGGACAGGAACCGGTCACTCTGTCCCCGGTCAGTCTGGACAGTAACTGGTCACTCTGTCCCCGGTCAGTCTGGACAGTAACTGGTCACTCTGTCCCCGGTCAGTCTGGACAGTAACTGGACACTCTGTCCCCGGTCATTCTGGACAGTAACTGGTCACTCTGTCCCCGGTCAGTCTGGACAGTAACTGGTCACTCTGTCCCCGGTCAGTCTGGACAGTAACTGGTCACTCTGTCCCCGGTCAGCCTGGCCAGTAACTGGTCACTCTGTCCCCGGTCAGCCCGGACAGTAACTGGTCACTCTGTCCCCGGTCAGTCTGGACAGTAACTGGTCACTCTGTCCCCGGTCAGTCTGGACAGTAACTGGTCACTCTGTCCCCGGTCAGTCTGGACAGTAACTGGTCACTCTGTCCCCGGTCAGTCTGGACAGTAACTGGTCACTCTGTCCCCGGTCAGTCTGGACAGTAACTGGTCACTCTGTCCCCGGTCAGTCTGGACAGTAACTGGTCACTCTGTCCCCGGTCAGTCTGGACAGTAACTGGTCACTCTGTCACCGGTCAGTCTGGACAGTAACTGGTCACTCTGTCCCCGGTCAGTCTGGACAGTAACTGGTCACTCTGTCCCCGGTCAGTCTGGACAGTAACCGGTCACTCTGTCCCGGTCAGTCTGGACAGTAACTGGTCACTCTGTCCCCGGTCAGTCTGGGCAGTAACTGGTCACTCTGTCCCCGGTCAGTCTGGACAGTAACTGGTCACTCTGTCCCCGGTCAGTCTGGACAGTAACTGGTCACTCTGTCCCCGGTCAGTCTGGACAGTAACTGGTCACTCTGTCCCCGGTCAGTCTGGACAGTAACTGGTCACTCTGTCCCCGGTCAGTCTGGCCAGTAACTGGTCACTCTGTCCCCGGTCAGTCCGGACAGTAACTGGTCACTCTGTCCCCGGTCAGTCTGGACAGTAACTGGTCACTCTGTCCCCGGTCAGTCTGGACAGTAACTGGTCACTCTGTCCCCGGTCAGTCTGGACAGTAACTGGTCACTCTGTCCCCGGTCAGTCTGGACAGTAACTGGTCACTCTGTCCCCGGTCAGTCTGGACAGTAACTGGTCACTCTGTCCCCGGTCAGGCTGGACAGTAACTGGTCACTCTGTCCCCGGTCAGTCTGGACATTAACTGGTCACTCTGTCCCCGGTCAGTCTGGACAGTAACTGGTCACTCTGTCCCCGGTCAGTCTGGACAGGAACTGGTCACTCTGTCCCCGGTCAGTCTGGACAGTAACTGGTCACTCTGTCCCCGGTCAGTCTGGACAGTAACTGGTCACTCTGTCCCCGGTCAGTCTGGACAGTAACTGGTCACTCTGTCCCCGGTCAGTCTGGACAGGAACTGGTCACTCTGTCCCCGGTCAGTCTGGACAGTAACTGGTCACTCTGTCCCCGGTCAGTCTGGACAGTAACTGGTCACTCTGTCCCTGGTCCATCTGGGCAGTAACTGGTCACTCTGTCCCCGGTCAGTCCAGACAGTAACTGGTCACTCTGTCCCCGGTCAGCCTGGACAGTAACTGGTCACTCTGTCCCCGGTCAGTCTGGACAGTAACTGGTCACTCTGTCCCCGGTCAGTCTGGACAGTAACTGGTCACTCTGTCCCCGGTCAGTCTGGACAGTAACTGGTCACTCTGTCCCCGGTCAGTCTGGACAGTAACTGGTCACTCTGTCCCCGGTCAGTCTGGACAGTAACCGGTCACTCTGTCCCCGGTCAGTCCGGACAGTAACTGGTCACTCTGTCCCCGGTTAGTCTGGACAGTAACTGGTCACTCTGTCCCCGGTCAGTCTGGACAGTAACCGGTCACTGTCCCCGGTCAGTCACTCTGTCCCCGGTCAGTCTGGACAGTAACTGGTCACTCTGTCCCCGGTCAGTCTGGACAGGAACTGGTCACTCTGTCCCCGGTCAGTCTGGAGAGTAACTGGACACTCTGTTCCCGGTCAGTCTGGACAGTAACTGGTCACTCTGTCCCCGGTCAGTCTGGACAGGAACTGGTCACTCTGTCCCCGGTCAGTCTGGACAGGAACTGGTCACTCTGTCCCCGGTCAGCCTGGACAGTATCTGGTCACTCTGTCCCCGGTCAGTCTGGACAGTAACTGGTCACTCTGTCCCTGGTCAGTCTGGACAGGAACTGGTCACTCTGTCCCCGGTCAGTCTGGACAGTAACTGGACACTCTGTCCCCGGTCAGTCTGGACAGTAACTGATCACTCTGTCCCCGGTCAGTCTGGACAGGAACTGGTCACTCTGTCCCCGGTCAGTCTGGACAGGAACTGGTCACTCTGTCCCCGGTCAGCCTGGACAGTACCTGGTCACTCTGTCCCCGGTCAGTCTGGACAGGAACTGGTCACTCTGTCCCCGGTCAGTCTGGACAGTAACTGGTCACTCTGTCCCCGGTCAGTCTGGACAGTAACTGGTCACTCTGTCCCCGGTCAGTCTGGACAGTAACTGGTCACTCTGTCCCCGGTCAGTCTGGACAGTAACTGGTCACTCTGTCCCCGGTCAGTCTGGACAGTAACTGGTCACTCTGTCCCCGGTCAGTCTGGCCATTAACTGGTCACTCTGTCCCCGGTCAGTCTGGACAGTAACTGGTCACTCTGTCCCTGGTCCATCTGGCCAGTAACTGGTCACTCTGTCCCCGGTCAGTCCGGACAGTAACTGGTCACTCTGTCCCCGGTCAGTCTGGACAGTAACTGGTCACTCTGTCCCCGGTCAGTCTGGACAGTAACCGGTCACTCTGTCCCCGGTCAGTCCGGACAGTAACTGGTCACTCTGTCCCCGGTTAGTCTGGACAGTAACTGGTCACTCTGTCCCCGGTCAGTCTGGACAGTAACCGGTCACTCTGTCCCCGGTCAGTCCGGACAGTAACCGGTCACTCTGTCCCCGGTCAGTCTGGACAGTAACTGGTCACTCTGTCCCCGGTCAGTCTGGACAGGAACTGGTCACTCTGTCCCCGGTCAGTCTGGACAGTAACTGGACACTCTGTCCCCGGTCAGTCTGGACAGTAACTGGTCACTCTGTCCCCGGTCAGTCTGGACAGTAACTGGTCACTCTGTCCCCGGTCAGTCTGGACAGGAACTGGTCACTCTGTCCCCGGTCAGTCTGGACAGGAACTGGTCACTCTGTCCCCGGTCAGCCTGGACAGTAACTGGTCACTCTGTCCCCGGTCAGTCTGGACAGTAACTGGTCACTCTGTCCCCGGTCAGTCCGGACAGTAACTGGTCACTCTGTCCCCGGTCAGTCTGGACAGTAACTGGTCACTCTGTCCCCGGTCAGTCTGGACAGTAACCGGTCACTCTGTCCCCGGTCAGTCCGGACAGTAACTGGTCACTCTGTCCCCGGTCAGTCTGGACAGGAACTGGTCACTCTGTCCCCGGTCAGTCTGGACAGTAACTGGTCACTCTGTCCCCGGTCAGTCTGGACAGTAACTGGTCACTCTGTCCCCGGTCAGTCTGGACAGTAACTGGACACTCTGTCCCCGGTCAGTCTGGACAGGAACTGGTCACTCTGTCCCCGGTCAGTCTGGACAGTAACCGGTCACTCTGTCCCCGGTCAGTCTGGACAGTAACTGGTCACTCTGTCCCCGGTCAGTCTGGACAGGAACTGGTCACTCTGTCCCCGGTCAGTCTGGACAGGAACTGGTCACTCTGTCCCCGGTCAGTCTGGACAGGAACTGGTCACTCTGTCCCCGGTCAGTCTGGACAGTAACTGGTCACTCTGTCCCCGGTCAGTCTGGACAGTAACTGGTCACTCTGTCCCCGGTCAGTCTGGACAGTAACTGGTCACTCTGTCCCCGGTCAGTCTGGACAGGAACTGGTCACTCTGTCCCCGGTCAGTCTGGACAGGAACTGGTCACTCTGTCCCCGGTCAGTCTGGACAGGAACTGGTCACTCTGTCCCCGGTCAGTCTGGACAGGAACTGGTCACTCTGTCCCCGGTCAGTCTCGACAGTAACCGGTCACTCTGTCCCCGGTCAGTCTGGACAGTAACTGGTCACTCTGTCCCCGGTCAGTCTGGACAGTAACTGGTCACTCTGTCCCCGGTCAGTCTGGACAGTAACTGGTCACTCTGTCCCCGGTCAGTCTGGACAGTAACTGGTCACTCTGTCCCCGGTCAGTCTGGACAGTAACCGGTCACTCTGTCCCCGGTCAGTCTGGACAGTAACCGGTCACTCTGTCCCCGGTCAGTCTGGACAGTAACCGGTCACTCTGTCCCCGGTCAGTCTGGACAGTAACTGGACACTCTGTCCCCGGTCAGTCTGGACAGTAACTGGTCACTCTGTCCCCGGTCAGTCTGGACAGTAACTGGTCACTCTGTCCCCGGTCAGTCTGGACAGTAACTGGTCACTCTGTCCCCGGTCAGTCTGGACAGTAACTGGTCACTCTGTCCCCGGTCAGTCTGGACAGAAACTGGTCACTCTGTCCCCGGTCAGTCTGGACAGTAACTGGTCACTCTGTCCCCGGTCAGTCTGGACAGTAACTGGTCACTCTGTCCCCGGTCAGTCTGGACAGTAACTGGTCACTCTGTCCCCGGTCAGTCTGGACAGTAACTGGTCACTCTGTACCCGGTCAGTCTGGACAGGAACTGGACACTCGGTCCCCGGTCAGTCTGGACAGTAACTGGTCACTCTGTCCCCGGTCAGTCTGGACAGTAACTGGTCACTCTGTCCCCGGTCAGTCTGGACAGTAACTGGTCACTCTGTCCCCGGTCAGTCTGGACAGTAACTGGTCACTCTGTCCCCGGTCAGTCTGGACAGTAACTGGTCACTCTGTCCTCGGTCAGTCTGGACCGTAACTGGTCACTCTGTCCCCGGTCAGTCTGGACATTAACTGGTCACTCTGTCCCCGGTCAGTCTGGACAGGAACTGGTCACTCTGTCCCCGGTCAGTCTGGACAGGAACTGGTCACTCTGTCCCCGGTCAGTCTGGACAGGAACTGGTCACTCTGTCCCCGGTCAGTCTGGACAGGAACTGGTCACTCTGTCCCCGGTCAGTCTGGACAGTAACTGGTCACTCTGTGCCCGGTCAGTCTGGACAGTAACTGGTCACTCTGTCCCCGGTCAGTCTGGACAGTAACTGGTCACTCTGTCCTCGGTCAGTCTGGACAGTAACTGGTCACTCTGTCCCCGGTCATTCTGGACAGTAACTGGTCACTCTGTCCTCGGTCAGTCTGGACAGTAACTGGTCACTCTGTCCCCGGTCAGTCTGGACAGTAACTGGTCACTCTGTCCCCGGTCAGTCTGGACAGTAACTGGTCACTCTGCCCCGGTCAGTCTGGACAGTAACTGGTCACTCTGTCCCCGGTCAGTCTGGACAGTAACTGGTCACTCTGTCCCCGGTCAGTCTGGACAGTAACTGGTCACTCTGTCCCCGGTCAGTCTGGACAGTAACTGGTCACTCTGTCCCCGGTCAGTCTGGACAGTAACCGGTCACTCTGTCCCCGGTCAGTCCGGACAGGAACTGGTCACTCTGTCCCCGGTCAGTCTGGACAGGAACTGGTCACTCTGTCCCCGGTCAGTCTGGACAGGAACTGGTCACTCTGTCCCCGGTCAGCCTGGACAGTAACTGGTCACTCTGTCCCCGGTCAGTCTGGACAGTAACTGGTCACTCTGTCCCCGGTCAGTCCGGACAGTAACTGGTCACTCTGTCCCCGGTCAGTCTGGACAGTAACTGGTCACTCTGTCCCCGGTCAGTCTGGACAGTAACCGGTCACTCTGTCCCCGGTCAGTCCGGACAGTAACTGGTCACTCTGTCCCCGGTCAGTCTGGACAGGAACTGGTCACTCTGTCCCCGGTCAGACTGGACAGTAACCGGTCACTCTGTCCCCGGTCAGTCTGGACAGGAACTGGTCACTCTGTCCCCGGTCAGTCTGGACAGTAACTGGTCACTCTGTCCCCGGTCAGTCTGGACAGGAACTGGTCACTCTGTCCCCGGTCAGTCTGGACAGTAACTGGTCACTCTGTCCCCGGTCAGTCTGGACAGTAACTGGTCACTCTGTCCCCGGTCAGTCTGGACAGGAACTGGTCACTCTGTCCCCGGTCAGTCTGGACAGTAACCGGTCACTCTGTCCCCGGTCAGTCTGGACAGTAACTGGTCACTCTGTCCCCGGTCAGTCTGGACAGTAACTGGTCACTCTGTCCCCGGTCAGTCTGGACAGTAACTGGTCACTCTGTCCCCGGTCAGTCTGGACAGTAACTGGTCACTCTGTCCCCGGTCAGTCTGGACAGTAACCGGTCACTCTGTCCCCGGTCAGTCTGGACAGTAACTGGTCACTCTGTCCCCGGTCAGTCTGGACAGTAACTGGACACTCTGTCCCCGGTCAGTCTGGACAGTAACTGGACACTCTGTCCCCGGTCAGTATGGACAGGAACTGGTCACTCTGTCCCCGGTCAGTCTGGACAGTATCTGGTCACTCTGTCCCCGGTCAGTCTTGACAGGAACTGGTCACTCTGTCCCCGGTCAGTCTGGACAGTATCTTGTCACTCTGTCCCCGGTCAGTCTGGACAGGAACTGGTCACTCTGTCCCCGGTCAGTCTGGACAGTAACTGGTCACTCTGTCCCCGGTCAGTCTGGACAGTAACTGGTCACTCTGTCCCCGGTCAGTCTGGACAGTAACTGGTCACTCTGTCCCCGGTCAGTCTGGACAGTAACTGGTCACTCTGTCCCCGGTCAGTCTGGACAGTAACTGGTCACTCTGTCCCCGGTCCATCTGGGCAGTAACTGGTCACTCTGTCCCCGGTCAGTCTGGACAGTAACTGGTCACTCTGTTCCCGGTCCATCTGGGCAGTAACTGGTCACTCTGTCCCCGGTCAGTCCGGACAGTAACTCGTCACTCTGTCCCCGGTCAGTCCGGACAGTAACTGGTCACTCTGTCCCCGGTCAGTCTGGACAGTAACTGGTCACTCTGTCCCCAGTCAGTCCGGACAGTAACTGGTCACTCTGTCCCCGGTTAGTCTGGACAGTAACTGGTCACTCTGTCCCCGGTCAGTCTGGACAGGAACTGGTCACTCTGTCCCCGGTCAGTCTGGACAGTAACTGGACACTCTGTCCCCGGTCAGTCTGGACAGGAACTGGTCACTCTGTCCCCGGTCAGTCTGGACAGTAACTGGACACTCTGTCCCCGGTCAGTCTGGACCGTAACTGGTCACTCTGTCCCCGGTCAGCCTGGACAGTAACTGGTCACTCTGTCCCCGGTCAGTCTGGACAGGAACTGGTCACTCTGTCCCCGGTCAGCCTGGACAGTAACTGGTCACTCTGTCCCCGGTCAGTCTGGACAGGAACTGGTCACTCTGTCCCCGGTCAGTCTGGACAGGAACTGGTCACTCTGTCCCCGGTCAGCCTGGACAGTAACTGGTCACTCTGTCCCCGGTCAGTCTGGACAGTAACTGGTCACTCTGTCCCCGGTCAGTCCGGACAGTAACTGGTCACTCTGTCCCCGGTCAGTCTGGACAGTAACTGGTCACTCTGTCCCCGGTCAGTCTGGACAGTAACCGGTCACTCTGTCCCCGGTCAGTCCGGACAGTAACTGGTCACTCTGTCCCCGGTCAGTCTGGACAGGAACTGGTCACTCTGTCCCCGGTCAGTCTGGACAGTAACTGGTCACTCTGTCCCCGGTCAGTCTGGACAGTAACTGGTCACTCTGTCCCCGGTCAGTCTGGACAGTAACTGGACACTCTGTCCCCGGTCAGTCTGGACAGGAACTGGTCACTCTGTCCCCGGTCAGTCTGGACAGTAACCGGTCACTCTGTCCCCGGTCAGTCTGGACAGTAACTGGTCACTCTGTCCCCGGTCAGTCTGGACAGGAACTGGTCACTCTGTCCCCGGTCAGTCTGGACAGTAACTGGTCACTCTGTCCCCGGTCAGTCTGGACAGTAACTGGTCACTCTGTCCCCGGTCAGTCTGGACAGTAACTGGTCACTCTGTCCCCGGTCAGTCTGGACAGGAACTGGTCACTCTGTCCCCGGTCAGTCTGGACAGGAACTGGTCACTCTGTCCCCGGTCAGTCTGGACAGTAACTGGTCACTCTGTCCCCGGTCAGTCTGGACAGTAACTGGTCACTCTGTCCCCGGTCAGTCTGGACAGTAACTTGTCACTCTGTCCTCGGTCAGTCTGGACAGTATCTGGTCACTCTGTCTCCGGTCAATCTGGACAGTAACTGGTCACTCTGTCACCGGTCAGTCTGGACAGTAACTGGTCACTCTGTCCCCGGTAAGTCTGGACAGTAACTGGTCACTCTGCCCCGGTCAGTCTGGACAGTAACTGGTCACTCTGTCCCCGGTCAGTCTGGACAGTAACTGGTCACTCTGTCCCCGGTCAGTCTGGACAGTAACTGGTCACTCTGTCCACGGTCAGTCTGGACAGTAACCGGTCACTCTGTCCCCGGTCAGTCCGGACAGTAACTGGTCACTCTGTCCCCGGTCAGTCTGGACAGTAACTGGTCACTCTGTCCCCGGACAGTCTGGACAGTAACCGGTCACTGTCCCCGGTCAGTCCGGACAGTAACTGGTCACTCTGTCCCCGGTCAGTCTGGACAGTAACTGGTCACTCTGTCCCCGGTCAGTCTGGACAGGAACTGGTCACTCTGTCCCCGGTCAGTCTGGACAGTAACTGGACACTCTGTCCCCGGTCAGTCTGGACGGTAACTGGACACTCTGTCCCCGGTCAGTATGGACAGGAACTGGTCACTCTGTCCCCGGTCAGTCTGGACAGTATCTGGTCACTCTGTCCCCGGTCAGTCTGGACAGGAACTGGTCACTCTGTCCCCGGTCAGTCTGGACAGTATCTGGTCACTCTGTCCCCGGTCAGTCTGGACAGGAACTGGTCACTCTGTCCCCGGTCAGTCTGGACAGTAACTGGTCACTCTGTCCCCGGTCAGTCTGGACAGTAACTGGTCACTCTGTCCCCGGTCAGTCTGGACAGTAACTGGTCACTCTGTCCCCGGTCAGTCTGGACAGTAACTGGTCACTCTGTCCCCGGTCAGTCTGGACAGTAACTGGTCACTCTGTCCCCGGTCCATCTGTGCAGTAACTGGTCACTCTGTCCCCGGTCAGTCTGGACAGTAACTGGTCACTCTGTCCCCGGTCCATCTGGGCAGTAACTGGTCACTCTGTCCCCGGTCAGTCCGGACAGTAACTCGTCACTCTGTCCCCGGTCAGTCCGGACAGTAACTGGTCACTCTGTCCCCGGTCAGTCTGGACAGTAACTGGTCACTCTGTCCCCGGTCAGTCCGGACAGTAACTGGTCACTCTGTCCCCGGTTAGTCTGGACAGTAACTGGTCACTCTGTCCCCGGTCAGTCCGGACAGGAACTGGTCACTCTGTCCCCGGTCAGTCTGGACAGTAACCGGTCACTCTGTCCCCGGTCAGTCTGGACAGGAACTGGTCACTCTGTCCCCGGTCAGTCTGGACAGTAACTGGTCACTCTGTCCCCGGTCAGTCTGGACAGGAACTGGTCACTCTGTCCCCGGTCAGTCTGGACAGGAACTGGTCACTCTGTCCCCGGTCAGTCTGGACAGGAACTGGTCACTCTGTCCCCGGTCAGTCTGGACAGGAACTGGTCACTCTGTCCCCGGTCAGTCTGGACAGTAACCGGTCACTCTGTCCCCGGTCAGTCTGGACAGTAACTGGTAACTCTGTCCCCGGTCAGTCTGGACAGTAACTGGTCACTCTGTCCCCGGTCAGTCTGGACAGTAACTGGTCACTCTGTCCCCGGTCAGTCTGGACAGTAACCGGTCACTCTGTCCCCGGTCAGTCTGGACAGTAACCGGTCACTCTGTCCCCGGTCAGTCTGGACAGTAACTGGACACTCTGTCCCCGGTCAATCTGGACAGTAACTGGTCACTCTGTCCCCGGTCAGTCTGGACAGTAACTGGTCACTCTGTCCCCGGTCAGTCTGGACAGTAACTGGTCACTCTGTCCCCGGTCAGTCTGGACAGTAACTGGTCACTCTGTCCCCGGTCAGTCTGGACAGTAACTGGTCACTCTGTCCCCGGTCAGTCTGGACAGTAACTGGTCACTCTGTCCCCGGTCAGTCTGGACAGTAACTGGTCACTCTGTCCCCGGTCAGTCTGGACAGTAACTGGTCACTCTGTCCCCGGTCAGTCTGGACAGTAACTGGTCACTCTGTCCCCGGTCAGTCTGGACAGTAACTGGTCACTCTGTCCCAGGTCAGTCTGGACAGTAACTGGTCACTCTGTACCCGGTCAGTCTGGACAGGAACTGGTCACTCTGTCCCCGGTCAGTCTGGACAGTAACTGGTCACTCTGTCCCCGGTCAGTCTGGACAGTAACTGGTCACTCTGTCCCCGGTCAATCTGGACAGTAACTGGTCACTCTGTCCTCGGTCAGTCTGGACAGTAACTGGTCACTCTGTCCCCGGTCAGTCTGGACAGTAACTGGTCACTCTGTCCCCGGTCAGTCTGGACAGTAACTGGTCACTCTGTCCCCGGTCAGTCTGGACAGTAACTGGTCACTCTGTCCCCGGTCAGTCTGGACAGGAACTGGTCACTCTGTCCCCGGTCAGTCTGGACAGGAACTGGTCACTCTGTCCCCGGTCAGTCTGGACAGTAACTGGTCACTCTGTCCCCGGTCAGTCTGGACAGTAACTGGTCACTCTGTCCCCGGTCAGTCTGGACAGTAACTGGTCACTCTGTCCTCGGTCAGTCTGGACAGTATCTGGTCACTCTGTCCCCGGTCAATCTGGACAGTAACTGGTCACTCTGTCCCCGGTCAGTCTGGACAGTAACTGGTCACTCTGTCCCCGGTAAGTCTGGACAGTAACTGGTCACTCTGCCCCGGTCAGTCTGGACAGTAACTGGTCACTCTGTCCCCGGTCAGTCTGGACAGTAACTGGTCACTCTGTCCCCGGTCAGTCTGGACAGTAACTGGTCACTCTGTCCACGGTCAGTCTGGACAGTAACCGGTCACTCTGTCCCCGGTTAGTCCGGACAGTAACTGGTCACTCTGTCCCCGGTTAGTCTGGACAGTAACTGGTCACTCTGTCCCCGGACAGTCTGGACAGTAACCGGTCACTGTCCCCGGTCAGTCCGGACAGTAACTGGTCACTCTGTCCCCGGTCAGTCTGGACAGTAACTGGTCACTCTGTCCCCGGTCAGTCTGGACAGGAACTGGTCACTCTGTCCCCGGTCAGTCTGGACAGTAACTGGACACTCTGTCCCCGGTCAGTCTGGACAGTAACTGGTCACTCTGTCCCCGGTCAGTCTGGACAGTAACTGGACACTCTGTCCCCGGTCAGTATGGACAGGAACTGGTCACTCTGTCCCCGGTCAGTCTGGACAGTATCTGGTCACTCTGTCCCCGGTCAGTCTGGACAGGAACTGGTCACTCTGTCCCCGGTCAGTCTGGACAGTAACTGGTCACGCTGTCCCCGGTCAGTCTGGACAGTAACTGGTCACTCTGTCCCCGGTCAGTCTGGACAGTAACTGGTCACTCTGTCCCCGGTCAGTCTGGACAGTAACTGGTCACTCTGTCCCCGGTCAGTCTGGACAGTAACTGGTCACTCTGTCCCCGGTCAGTCTGGACAGTAACTGGTCACTCTGTCCCCGGTCAGTCTGGACAGTAACTGGTCACTCTGTCCCCGGTCAGTCTGGACAGTAACTGGTCACTCTGTCCCCGGTCAGTCTGGACAGTAACTGGTCACTCTGTCCCCGGTCAGTCTGGACAGTAACTGGTCACTCTGTCCCCGGTCAGTCCGGACAGTAACTGGTCATTCTGTCCCCGGTCAGCCTGGACAGTAACTGGTCACTCTGTCCCCGGTAAGTCTGGACAGTAACTGGTCACTCTGTCCCCGGTCAGTCCGGACAGTAACTGGTCACTCTGTCCCCGGTCAGTCTGGACAGTAACTGGTCACTCTGTCCCCGGTCAGTCTGGACAGTAACTGGTCACTCTGTCCCCGGTCAGTCTGGACAGTAACTGGTCACTCTGTCCACGGTCAGCCCGGACAGTAACTGGTCACTCTGTCCCCGGTCAGCCCGGACAGTAACTGGTCACTCTGTCCCCGGTCAGTCTGGACAGTAACTGGTCACTCTGTCCCCGGTCAGTCTGGACAGTAACCGGTCACTCTGTCCCCGGTCAGTCTGGACAGTAACTGGTCACTCTGTCCCCGGTCAGTCTGGACAGTAACTGGTCACTCTGTCCCCGGTCAGTCTGGACAGTAACTGGTCACTCTGTCCCCGGTCAGTCCGGACAGTAACTGGTCACTCTGTCCCCGGTCAGTCTGGACAGTAACTGGTCACTCTGTCCCCGGTAAGCCTGGACAGTAACTGGTCACTCTGTCCCCGGTCAGTCTGGACAGTAACTGGTCACTCTGTCCCCGGTCAGTCTGGACAGTAACTGGTCACTCTGTCCCCGGTCAGTCTGGACAGTAACTGGTCACTCTGTCCCCGGTCAGTCTGGACAGGAACTGGTCACTCTGTCCCCGGTCAGTCTGGACAGTAACTGGTCACTCTGTCCCCGGTCAGTCTGGGCAGGAACTGGTCACTCTGTCCCCGGTCAGTCTGGACAGTAACTGGTCACTCTGTCCCCGGTCAGTCTGGACAGTAACTGGTCACTCTGTCCCCGGTCAGTCTGGACAGTAACTGGTCACTCTGTCCCCGGTCAGTCTGGACAGTAACTGGTCACTCTGTCCCCGGTCAGTCTGGACAGGAACTGGTCACTCTGTCCCCGGTCAGTCTGGACAGTAACTGGTCACTCTGTCCCCGGTCAGTCTGGACAGTAACTGGACACTCTGTCCCCGGTCAGTCTGGACAGTAACTGGTCACTCTGTCCCCGGTCAGTCTGGACAGTAACTGGTCACTCTGTCCCCGGTCAGTCTGGACAGTAACTGGTCACTCTGTCCCCGGTCAGTCTGGA
Source organism: Scyliorhinus torazame (assembly GCF_047496885.1). Lineage (NCBI taxonomy): Eukaryota > Metazoa > Chordata > Chondrichthyes > Carcharhiniformes > Scyliorhinidae > Scyliorhinus > Scyliorhinus torazame. The sequence continues at coordinate 88,252 of NW_027308305.1, read as the reverse complement.
CAGTAACTGGACACTCTGTCCCCGGTCAGTCTGGACAGTAACTGGTCACTCTGTCCCCGGTCAGTCTGGACAGTAACTGATCACTCTGTCCCCGGTCAGTCTGGACAGTAACTGGTCACTCTGTCCCCGGTCAGTCTGGACAGTAACTGATCACTCTGTCCCCGGTCAGTCTGGACAGTAACTGGTCCCTCTGTCCCCGGTCAGTCTGGACAGTAACTGGTCACTCTGTCCCTGGTCAGTCTGGGCAGTATTTGGTCACTCTGTACCCGGTCAGTCTGGACAGGAACTGGTCACTCTGTCCCCGGTCAGTCTGGACAGTAACTGGTCACTCTGTCCCCGGTCAGTCTGGACAGTAACCGGTCACTCTGTCCCCGGTCAGTCTGGACAGTAACTGGTCACTCTGTCCCCGGTCAGTCTGGACAGGAACTGGTCACTCTGTCCCCGGTCAATCTGGACAGTAACTGGTCACTCTGTCCCCGGTCAGTCTGCACAGTAACTGGTCACTCTGTCCCCGGTCAGTCTGGACAGTAACTGGTCACTCTGTCCCCGGTCAGTCTGGACAGTAACTGGTCACTCTGTCCCCGGTCAGTCTGGACCGGAACTGGTCACTCTGTCCCCGGTCAGTCTGCACTGTAACTGGTCACTCTGTCCCCGGTCAGCCTGGACAGTAACTGGTCACTCTGTCCCCGGTCAGTCTGGACAGTAACTGGTCACTCTGTCCCCGGTCAGTCTGGACAGTAACCGGTCACTCTGTCCCCGGTCAGTCTGGACAGTAACCGGTCACTCTGTCCCCGGTCAGTCTGGACAGTAACCGGTCACTCTGTCCCCGGTCAGACTGGACAGTAACTGGTCACTCTGTCCCCGGTCAGTCTGGACAGTAACTGGTCACTCTGTCCCCGGTCAGTCTGGACAAGAACAGGTCACTCTGTCCCCGGTCAGTCTGGACAGTAACTGGTCACTCTGTCCCCGGTCAGTCTGGACAGTAACTGGTCACTCTGTCCCCGGTCAGTCTGGACAGTAACCGGTCACTCTGTCCCCGGTCAGTCTGGACAGGAACCGGTCACTCTGTCCCCGGTCAGTCTGGACAGTAACTGGTCACTCTGTCCCCGGTCAGTCTGGACAGGAACTGGTCACTCTGTCCCCGGTCAGTCTGGACAGGAACTGGTCACTCTGTCCCCGGTCAGTCTGGACAGGAACTGGTCACTCTGTCCCCGGTCAGTCTGGACAGGAACTGGTCACTCTGTCCCCGGTCAGTCTGGACAGTAACCGGTCACTCTGTCCCCGGTCAGTCTGGACAGTAACTGGTAACTCTGTCCCCGGTCAGTCTGGACAGTAACTGGTCACTCTGTCCCCGGTCAGTCTGGACAGTAACTGGTCACTCTGTCCCCGGTCAGTCTGGACAGTAACCGGTCACTCTGTCCCCGGTCAGTCTGGACAGTAACCGGTCACTCTGTCCCCGGTCAGTCTGGACAGTAACTGGACACTCTGTCCCCGGTCAATCTGGACAGTAACTGGTCACTCTGTCCCCGGTCAGTCTGGACAGTAACTGGTCACTCTGTCCCCGGTCAGTCTGGACAGTAACTGGTCACTCTGTCCCCGGTCAGTCTGGACAGTAACTGGTCACTCTGTCCCCGGTCAGTCTGGACAGTAACTGGTCACTCTGTCCCCGGTCAGTCTGGACAGTAACTGGTCACTCTGTCCCCGGTCAGTCTGGACAGTAACTGGTCACTCTGTCCCCGGTCAGTCTGGACAGTAACTGGTCACTCTGTCCCCGGTCAGTCTGGACAGTAACTGGTCACTCTGTCCCCGGTCAGTCTGGACAGTAACTGGTCACTCTGTCCCAGGTCAGTCTGGACAGTAACTGGTCACTCTGTACCCGGTCAGTCTGGACAGGAACTGGACACTCTGTCCCCGGTCAGTCTGGACAGTAACTGGTCACTCTGTCCCCGGTCAGTCTGGACAGTAACTGGTCACTCTGTCCCCGGTCAGTCTGGACAGTAACTGGTCACTCTGTCCCCGGTCAATCTGGACAGTAACTGGTCACTCTGTCCTCGGTCAGTCTGGACAGTAACTGGTCACTCTGTCCCCGGTCAGTCTGGACAGTAACTGGTCACTCTGTCCCCGGTCAGTCTGGACAGTAACTGGTCACTCTGTCCCCGGTCAGTCTGGACAGTAACTGGTCACTCTGTCCCCGGTCAGTCTGGACAGGAACTGGTCACTCTGTCCCCGGTCAGTCTGGACAGGAACTGGTCATTCTGTCCCCGGTCAGTCTGGACAGTAACTGGTCACTCTGTCCCCGGTCAGTCTGGACAGTAACTGGTCACTCTGTCCCCGGTCAGTCTGGACAGTAACTGGTCACTCTGTCCTCGGTCAGTCTGGACAGTATCTGGTCACTCTGTCCCCGGTCAATCTGGACAGTAACTGGTCACTCTGTCCCCGGTCAGTCTGGACAGTAACTGGTCACTCTGTCCCCGGTAAGTCTGGACAGTAACTGGTCACTCTGCCCCGGTCAGTCTGGACAGTAACTGGTCACTCTGTCCCCGGTCAGTCTGGACAGTAACTGGTCACTCTGTCCCCGGTCAGTCTGGACAGTAACTGGTCACTCTGTCCACGGTCAGTCTGGACAGTAACCGGTCACTCTGTCCCCGGTCAGTCCGGACAGTAACTGGTCACTCTGTCCCCGGTTAGTCTGGACAGTAACTGGTCACTCTGTCCCCGGACAGTCTGGACAGTAACCGGTCACTGTCCCCGGTCAGTCCGGACAGTAACTGGTCACTCTGTCCCCGGTCAATCTGGACAGTAACTGGTCACTCTGTCCCCGGTCAGTCTGGACAGGAACTGGTCACTCTGTCCCCGGTCAGTCTGGACAGTAACTGGACACTCTGTCCCCGGTCAGTCTGGACAGTAACTGGTCACTCTGTCCCCGGTCAGTCTGGACAGTAACTGGACACTCTGTCCCCGGTCAGTATGGACAGGAACTGGTCACTCTGTCCCCGGTCAGTCTGGACAGTATCTGGTCACTCTGTCCCCGGTCAGTCTGGACAGGAACTGGTCACTCTGTCCCCGGTCAGTCTGGACAGTAACTGGTCACTCTGTCCCCGGTCAGTCTGGACAGTAACTGGTCACTCTGTCCCCGGTCAGTCTGGACAGTAACTGGTCACTCTGTCCCCGGTCAGTCTGGACAGTAACTGGTCACTCTGTCCCCGGTCAGTCTGGACAGTAACTGGTCACTCTGTCCCCGGTCAGTCTGGACAGTAACTGGTCACTCTGTCCCCGGTCAGTCTGGACAGTAACTGGTCACTCTGTCCCCGGTCAGTCTGGACAGTAACTGGTCACTCTGTCCCCCGTCAGTCTGGACAGTAACTGGTCACTCTGTCCCCGGTCAGTCTGGACAGTAACTGGTCACTCTGTCCCCGGTCAGTCCGGACAGTAACTGGTCATTCTGTCCCCGGTCAGCCTGGACAGTAACTGGTCACTCTGTCCCCGGTAAGTCTGGACAGTAACTGGTCACTCTGTCCCCGGTCAGTCCGGACAGTAACTGGTCACTCTGTCCCCGGTCAGTCTGGACAGTAACTGGTCACTCTGTCCCCGGTCAGTCTGGACAGTAACTGGTCACTCTGTCCCCGGTCAGTCTGGACAGTAACTGGTCACTCTGTCCACGGTCAGCCCGGACAGTAACTGGTCACTCTGTCCCCGGTCAGCCCGGACAGTAACTGGTCACTCTGTCCCCGGTCAGTCTGGACAGTAACTGGTCACTCTGTCCCCGGTCAGTCTGGACAGTAACCGGTCACTCTGTCCCCGGTCAGTCTGGACAGTAACTGGTCACTCTGTCCCCGGTCAGTCTGGACAGTAACTGGTCACTCTGTCCCCGGTCAGTCTGGACAGTAACTGGTCACTCTGTCCCCGGTCAGTCCGGACAGTAACTGGTCACTCTGTCCCCGGTCAGTCTGGACAGTAACTGGTCACTCTGTCCCCGGTAAGCCTGGACAGTAACTGGTCACTCTGTCCCCGGTCAGTCTGGACAGTAACTGGTCACTCTGTCCCCGGTCAGTCTGGACAGTAACTGGTCACTCTGTCCCCGGTCAGTCTGGACAGTAACTGGTCACTCTGTCCCCGGTCAGTCTGGACAGGAACTGGTCACTCTGTCCCCGGTCAGTCTGGACAGTAACTGGTCACTCTGTCCCCGGTCAGTCTGGGCAGGAACTGGTCACTCTGTCCCCGGTCAGGCTGGACAGTAACTGGTCACTCTGTCCCCGGTCAGTCTGGACAGTAACTGGTCACTCTGTCCCCGGTCAGTCTGGACAGTAACTGGTCACTCTGTCCCCGGTCAGTCTGGACAGTAACTGGTCACTCTGTCCCCGGTCAGTCTGGACAGGAACTGGTCACTCTGTCCCCGGTCAGTCTGGACAGTAACTGGTCACTCTGTCCCCGGTCAGTCTGGACAGTAACTGGACACTCTGTCCCCGGTCAGTCTGGACAGTAACTGGTCACTCTGTCCCCGGTCAGTCTGGACAGTAACTGGTCACTCTGTCCCCGGTCAGTCTGGACAGTAACTGGTCACTCTGTCCCCGGTCAGTCTGGACAGTAACTGGACACTCTGTCCCCGGTCAGTCTGGACAGTAACTGGTCACTCTGTCCCCGGTCAGTCTGGACAGTAACTGATCACTCTGTCCCCGGTCAGTCTGGACAGTAACTGGTCCCTCTGTCCCCGGTCAGTCTGGACAGTAACTGGTCACTCTGTCCCTGGTCAGTCTGGGCAGTATTTGGTCACTCTGTCCCCGGTCAGTCTGGACAGGAACTGGTCACTCTGTCCCCGGTCAGTCTGGACAGTAACTGGTCACTCTGTCCCCGGTCAATCTGGACAGTAACTGGTCACTCTGTCCCCGGTCAGTCTGCACAGTAACTGGTCACTCTGTCCCCGGTCAGTCTGGACAGTAACTGGTCACTCTGTCCCCGGTCAGTCTGGACAGTAACTGGTCACTCTGTCCCCGGTCAGTCTGGACCGTAACTGGTCACTCTGTCCCCGGTCAGTCTGCACTGTAACTGGTCACTCTGTCCCCGGTCAGCCTGGACAGTAACTGGTCACTCTGTCCCCGGTCAGTCTGGACAGTAACTGGTCACTCTGTCCCCGGTCAGTCTGGACAGTAACCGGTCACTCTGTCCCCGGTCAGTCTGGACAGTAACCGGTCACTCTGTCCCCGGTCAGTCTGGACAGTAACCGGTCACTCTGTCCCCGGTCAGACTGGACAGTAACTGGTCACTCTGTCCCCGGTCAGTCTGGACAGTAACTGGTCACTCTGTCCCCGGTCAGTCTGGACAAGAACAGGTCACTCTGTCCCCGGTCAGTCTGGACAGTAACTGGTCACTCTGTCCCCGGTCAGTCTGGACAGTAACTGGTCACTCTGTCCCCGGTCAGTCTGGACAGTAACCGGTCACTCTGTCCCCGGTCAGTCTGGACAGTAACCGGTCACTCTGTCCCCGGTCAGTCTGGACAGTAACTGGTCACTCTGTCCCCGGTCAGCCTGGACAGTAACTGGTCACTCTGTCCCCGGTCAGTCTGGACAGTAACTGGTCACTCTGTCCCCGGTCAGTCTGGACAGTGTCCGGTCACTCTGTCCCCGGTCAGTCTGGACAGTAACCGGTCACTCTGTCCCCGGTCAGTCTGGACAGTAACTGGTCACTCTGTCCCCGGTCAGTCTGGACAGTAACTGGTCACTCTGTCCCCGGTCAGTCTGGACAGTAACTGGTCACTCTGTCCCCGGTCAGTCCGGACAGTAACTGGTCACTCTGTCCCCGGTCAGCCTGGACAGTAACTGGTCACTCTGTCCCCGGTCAGTCCGGACAGTAACTGGTCACTCTGTCCCCGGTCAGTCCGGACAGTAACTGGTCACTCTGTCCCCGGTCAGTCTGGACAGTAACTGGTCACTCTGTCCCCGGTCAGTCTGGACAGTAACTGGTCACTCTGTCCCCGGTCAGTCTGGACAGTAACTGGTCACTCTGTCCACGGTCAGCCCGGACAGTAACTGGTCACTCTGTCGCCGGTCAGCCCGGACAGTAACTGGTCACTCTGTCCCCGGTCAGTCTGGACAGTAACTGGTCACTCTGTCCCCGGTCAGTCTGGACAGTAACCGGTCACTCTGTCCCCGGTCAGTCTGGACAGGAACTGGTCACTCTGTCCCCGGTCAGTCTGGACAGTAACTGGTCACTCTGTCCCCGGTCAGTCTGGACAGTAACTGGTCACTCTGTCCCCGGTCAGTCTGGACAGTAACTGGTCACTCTGTCCCCGGTCAGTCCAGACAGTAACTGGTCACTCTGTCCCCGGTCAGTCTGGACAGGAACTGGTCACTCTGTCCCCGGTCAGTCTGGACAGTAACTGGTCACTCTGTCCCCGGTCAGTCTGGACAGGAACTGGTCACTCTGTCCCCGGTCAGTCTGGACAGTAACTGGTCACTCTGTCCCCGGTCAGTCTGGACAGTAACCGGTCACTCTGTCCCCGGTCAGTCTGGACAGTAACTGGTCACTCTGTCCCCGGTCAGTCTGGACAGTAACTGGTCACTCTGTCCCCGGTCAGCCTGGACAGTAACTGGTCACTCTGTCCCCGGTCAGTCTGGACAGTAACTGGTCACTCTGTCCCGGGTCAGTCTGGACAGTGTCCGGTCACTCTGTCCCCGGTCAGTCTGGACAGTAACCGGTCACTCTGTCCCCGGTCAGTCTGGACAGTAACTGGTCACTCTGTCCCCGGTCAGTCTCGACAGTAACTGGTCACTCTGTCCCCGGTCAGTCTGGACAGTAACTGGTCACTCTGTCCCCGGTCAGTCTGGACAGTAACTGGTCACTCTGTCCCCGGTCAGTCTGGACAGTAACTGGTCACTCTGTCCCCGGTCAGTCCGGACAGTAACTGGTCACTCTGTCCCCGGTCAGCCTGGACAGTAACTGGTCACTCTGTCCCCGGTCAGTCTGGACAGTAACTGGTCACTCTGTCCCCGGTCAGTCCGGACAGTAACTGGTCACTCTGTCCCCGGTCAGTCTGGACAGTAACTGGTCACTCTGTCCCCGGTCACTCTGGACAGTAACTGGTCACTCTGTCCCCGGTCAGTCTGGACAGTAACTGGTCACTCTGTCCACGGTCAGCCCGGACAGTAACTGGTCACTCTGTCCCCGGTCAGCCCGGACAGTAACTGGTCACTCTGTCCCCGGTCAGTCTGGACAGTAACTGGTCACTCTGTCCCCGGTCAGTCTGGACAGTAACCGGTCACTCTGTCCCCGGTCAGTCTGGACAGTAACTGGTCACTCTGTCCCCGGTCAGTCTGGACAGTAACTGGTCACTCTGTCCCCGGTCAGTCCGGACAGTAACTGGTCACTCTGTCCCCGGTCAGTCCGGACAGTAACTGGTCACTCTGTCCCCGGTCAGCCTGGACAGTAACTGGTCACTCTGTCCCCGGTCAGTCCGGACAGTAACTGGTCACTCTGTCCCCCGTCAGTCTGGACAGTAACTGGTCACTCTGTCCCCGGTCAGTCTGGACAGTAACTGGTCACTCTGTCCCTGGTCAGTCTGGACAGTAACTGGTCACTCTGTCCCCGGTCAGTCCGGACAGTAACTGGTCACTCTGTCCCCGGTCAGTCTGGACAGGAACTGGTCACTCTGTCCCCGGTCAGTCTGGACAGTAACTGGTCACTCTGTCCCCGGTCAGTCTGGGCAGGAACTGGTCACTCTGTCCCCGGTCAGTCTGGACAGTAACTGGTCACTCTGTCCCCGGTCAGTCTGGACAGTAACTGGTCACTCTGTCCCCGGTCAGTCTGGACAGTAACTGGTCACTCTGTCCCCGGTCAGTCTGGACAGTAACTGGTCACTCTGTCCCCGGTCAGTCTGGACAGTAACTGGTGACTCTGTCCCCGGTCAGTCTGGACAGTAACTGGTCGCTCTGTCCCCGGTCAGTCTGGACAGTAACTGGTCGCTCTGTCCCCGGTCAGTCTGGACAGTAACTGGTCACTCTGTCCCCGGTCAGTCTGGACAGTAACTGGTCGCTCTGTCCCCGGTCAGTCCGGACAGTAACTGGTCGCTCTGTCCCCGGTCAGCCTGGACAGTAACTGGTCGCTCTGTCCCCGGTCAGTCTGGACAGTAACTGGTCACTCTGTCCCCGGTCAGTCCGGACAGTAACTGGTCACTCTGTCCCCGGTCAGTGTGGACAGTAACTGGTCACTCTGTCCCCGGTCAGTCTGGACAGTAACTGGTCACTCTGTCCCCGGTCAGTCTGGACAGTAACTGGTCACTCTGTCCCCGGTCAGTCCGGACAGTAACTGGTCACTCTGTCCCCGGTCAGTCTGGACAGTAACTGGTCACTCTGTCCCCGGTCAGTCTGGACAGTAACTGGTCACTCTGTCCCCGGTCAGTCTGGACAGTAACTGGTCACTCTGTCCACGGTCAGCCCGGACAGTAACTGGTCACTCTGTCCCCGGTCAGCCCGGACAGTAACTGGTCACTCTGTCCCCGGTCAGCCCGGACAGTAACTGGTCACTCTGTCCCCGGTCAGTCTGGACAGTAACTGGTCACTCTGTCCACGGTCAGCCCGGACAGTAACTGGTCACTCTGTCCCCGGTCAGCCCGGACAGTAACTGGTCACTCTGTCCCCGGTCAGTCTGAACAGTAACTGGTCACTCTGTCCCCAGTCAGTCTGGACAGTAACCGGTCACTCTGTCCCCGGTCAGTCTGGACAGTAACTGGTCACTCTGTCCCCGGTCAGTCTGGACAGTAACTGGTCACTCTGTCCCCGGTCAGTCTGGACAGGAACTGGTCACTCTGTCCCCGGTCAGTCTGGACAGTAACTGGACACTCTGTCCCCGGTCAGTCTGGACAGTAACTGGACACTCTGTCCCCGGTCAGTCTGGACAGTAACTGGTCACTCTGTCCCCGGTCAGTCTGGACAGTAACTGGTCACTCTGTCCCCGGTCAGTCTGGACAGTAACTGGTCACTCTGTCCCCGGTCAGTCTGGACAGGAACTGGTCACTCTGTCCCCGGTCAGTCCGGACAGTAACCGGTCACTCTGTCCCCGGTCAGTCCGGACAGTAACCGGTCACTCTGTCCCCGGTCAGTCTGGACAGTAACTGGTCACTCTGTCCACGGTCAGTCTGGACAGTAACTGGTCACTCTGTCCCCGGTCAGTCTGGACAGTAACTGGTCACTCTGTCCCCGGTCAGTCTGGACAGTAACTGGTCACTCTGTCCCCGGTCAGTCCGGACAGTAACTGGTCACTCTGTCCCCGGTCAGTCTGGACAGTAACTGGTCACTCTGTCCCCGGTCAGTCTGGACAGTAACTGGTCACTCTGTCCCCGGTCAGTCTGGACAGTAACTGGTCACTCTGTCCACGGTCAGCCCGGACAGTAACTGGTCACTCTGTCCCCGGTCAGCCCGGACAGTAACTGGTCACTCTGTCCCCGGTCAGTCTGAACAGTAACTGGTCACTCTGTCCCCGGTCAGTCTGGACAGTAACCGGTCACTCTGTCCCCGGTCAGTCTGGACAGTAACTGGTCACTCTGTCCCCGGTCAGTCTGGACAGTAACCGGTCACTCTGTCCCCGGTCAGTCTGGACAGTAACTGGTCACTCTGTCCCCGGTCAGTCCGGACAGTAACTGGTCACTCTGTCCCCGGTCAGTCCGGACAGTAACTGGTCACTCTGTCCCCGGTCAGCCTGGACAGTAACTGGTCACTCTGTCCCCGGTCAGTCCGGACAGTAACTGGTCACTCTGTCCCCGGTCAGTCCGGACAGTAACTGGTCACTCTGTCCCCGGTCAGTCTGGACAGTAACTGGTCACTCTGTCCCCGGTCAGTCTGGACAGTAACTGGTCACTCTGTCCCCGGTCAGTCTGGACAGTAACTGGTCACTCTGTCCCCGGTCAGTCTGGACAGGAACTGGTCACTCTGTCCCCGGTCAGTCTGGACAGGAACTGGTCACTCTGTCCCCGGTCAGTCTGGACAGGAACTGGTCACTCTGTCCCCGGTCAGTCTGGACAGTAACTGGTCACTCTGTCCCCGGTCAGTCTGGACAGTAACTGGTCACTCTGTCCCCGGTCAGTCTGGACAGTAACTGGTCACTCTGTCCCCGGTCAGTCTGGACAGTAACTGGTCACTCTGTCCCCGGTCAGTCTGGACAGTAACTGGTCACTCTGTCCCCGGTCAGTCTGGACAGTAACTGGTCACTCTGTCCCCGGTCAGTCTGGACAGTAACTGGTCACTCTGTCCCCGGTCAGTCTGGACAGTAACTGGTCACTCTGTCCCCGGTCAGTCTGGACAGTAACTGGTCACTCTGTCCCCGGTCAGTCTGGACAGTAACTGGTCACTCTGTCCCCGGTCAGTCCGGACAGTAACTGGTCACTCTGTCCCCGGTCAGCCTGGACAGTAACTGGTCACTCTGTCCCCGGTAAGTCTGGACAGTAACTGGTCACTCTGTCCCCGGTCAGTCCGGACAGTAACTGGTCACTCTGTCCCCGGTCAGTCTGGACAGTAACTGGTCACTCTGTCCTCGGTCAGTCTGGACAGTAACTGGTCACTCTGTCCCCGGTCAGTCTGGACAGTAACTGGTCACTCTGTCCACGGTCAGCCCGGACAGTAACTGGTCACTCTGTCCCCGGTCAGCCCGGACAGTAACTGGTCACTCTGTCCCCGGTCAGTCTGGACAGTAACTGGTCACTCTGTCCCCGGTCAGTCTGGACAGTAACCGGTCACTCTGTCCCCGGTCAGTCTGGACAGTAACTGGTCACTCTGTCCCCGGTCAGTCTGGACAGTAACTGGTCACTCTGTCCCCGGTCAGTCTGGACAGTAACTGGTCACTCTGTCCCCGGTCAGTCCGGACAGTAACTGGTCACTCTGTCCCCGGTCAGTCTGGACAGTAACTGGTCACTCTGTCCCCGGTAAGCCTGGACAGTAACTGGTCACTCTGTCCCCGGTCAGTCTGGACAGTAACTGGTCACTCTGTCCCCGGTCAGTCTGGACAGTAACTGGTCACTCTGTCCCCGGTCAGTCTGGACAGTAACTGGTCACTCTGTCCCCGGTCAGTCTGGACAGGAACTGGTCACTCTGTCCCCGGTCAGTCTGGACAGTAACTGGTCACTCTGTCCCCGGTCAGTCTGGGCAGGAACTGGTCACTCTGTCCCCGGTCAGTCTGGACAGTAACTGGTCACTCTGTCCCCGGTCAGTCTGGACAGTAACTGGTCACTCTGTCCCCGGTCAGTCTGGACAGTAACTGGTCACTCTGTCCCCGGTCAGTCTGGACAGTAACTGGTCACTCTGTCCCCGGTCAGTCTGGACAGGAACTGGTCACTCTGTCCCCGGTCAGTCTGGACAGTAACTGGTCACTCTGTCCCCGGTCAGTCTGGACAGTAACTGGACACTCTGTCCCCGGTCAGTCTGGACAGTAACTGGTCACTCTGTCCCCGGTCAGTCTGGACAGTAACTGGTCACTCTGTCCCCGGTCAGTCTGGACAGTAACTGGTCACTCTGTCCCCGGTCAGTCTGGACAGTAACTGGACACTCTGTCCCCGGTCAGTCTGGACAGTAACTGGTCACTCTGTCCCCGGTCAGTCTGGACAGTAACTGATCACTCTGTCCCCGGTCAGTCTGGACAGTAACTGGTCCCTCTGTCCCCGGTCAGTCTGGACAGTAACTGGTCACTCTGTCCCTGGTCAGTCTGGGCAGTATTTGGTCACTCTGTCCCCGGTCAGTCTGGACAGGAACTGGTCACTCTGTCCCCGGTCAGTCTGGACAGTAACTGGTCACTCTGTCCCCGGTCAATCTGGACAGTAACTGGTCACTCTGTCCCCGGTCAGTCTGCACAGTAACTGGTCACTCTGTCCCCGGTCAGTCTGGACAGTAACTGGTCACTCTGTCCCCGGTCAGTCTGGACAGTAACTGGTCACTCTGTCCCCGGTCAGTCTGGACCGTAACTGGTCACTCTGTCCCCGGTCAGTCTGCACTGTAACTGGTCACTCTGTCCCCGGTCAGCCTGGACAGTAACTGGTCACTCTGTCCCCGGTCAGTCTGGACAGTAACTGGTCACTCTGTCCCCGGTCAGTCTGGACAGTAACCGGTCACTCTGTCCCCGGTCAGTCTGGACAGTAACCGGTCACTCTGTCCCCGGTCAGTCTGGACAGTAACCGGTCACTCTGTCCCCGGTCAGACTGGACAGTAACTGGTCACTCTGTCCCCGGTCAGTCTGGACAGTAACTGGTCACTCTGTCCCCGGTCAGTCTGGACAAGAACAGGTCACTCTGTCCCCGGTCAGTCTGGACAGTAACTGGTCACTCTGTCCCCGGTCAGTCTGGACAGTAACTGGTCACTCTGTCCCCGGTCAGTCTGGACAGTAACCGGTCACTCTGTCCCCGGTCAGTCTGGACAGTAACCGGTCACTCTGTCCCCGGTCAGTCTGGACAGTAACTGGTCACTCTGTCCCCGGTCAGCCTGGACAGTAACTGGTCACTCTGTCCCCGGTCAGTCTGGACAGTAACTGGTCACTCTGTCCCCGGTCAGTCTGGACAGTGTCCGGTCACTCTGTCCCCGGTCAGTCTGGACAGTAACCGGTCACTCTGTCCCCGGTCAGTCTGGACAGTAACTGGTCACTCTGTCCCCGGTCAGTCTGGACAGTAACTGGTCACTCTGTCCCCGGTCAGTCTGGACAGTAACTGGTCACTCTGTCCCCGGTCAGTCTGGACAGTAACTGGTCACTCTGTCCCCGGTCAGTCTGGACAGTAACTGGTCACTCTGTCCCCGGTCAGTCCGGACAGTAACTGGTCACTCTGTCCCCGGTCAGCCTGGACAGTAACTGGTCACTCTGTTCCCGGTCAGTCTGGACAGTAACTGGTCATTCTGTCCCCGGTCAGTCCGGACAGTAACTGGTCACTCTGTCCCCGGTCAGTCTGGACAGTAACTGGTCACTCTGTCCCCGGTCAGTCTGGACAGTAACTGGTCACTCTGTCCCCGGTCAGTCTGGACAGTAACTGGTCACTCTGTCCACGGTCAGCCCGGACAGTAACTGGTCACTCTGTCCCCGGTCAGCCCGGACAGTAACTGGTCACTCTGTCCCCGGTCAGTCTGGACAGTAACCGGTCACTCTGTCCCCGGTCAGTCTGGACAGTAACCGGTCACTCTGTCCCCGGTCAGTCTGGACAGTAACCGGTCACTCTGTCCCCGGTCAGTCTGGACAGTAACTGGTCACTCTGTCCCCGGTCAGTCTGGACAGTAACTGGTCACTCTGTCCCCGGTCAGTCCGGACAGTAACTGGTCACTCTGTCCCCGGTCAGTCCGGACAGTAACTGGTCACTCTGTCCCCGGTCAGCCTGGACAGTAACTGGTCACTCTGTCCCCGGTCAGTCCGGACAGTAACTGGTCACTCTGTCCCCGGTCAGTCCGGACAGTAACTGGTCACTCTGTCCCCGGTCAGTCCGGACAGTAACTGGTCACTCTGTCCCCGGTCAGTCTGGACAGTAACTGGTCACTCTGTCCCCGGTCAGTCTGGACAGTAACTGGTCACTCTGTCCCCGGTCAGTCTGGACAGGAACTGGTCACTCTGTCCCCGGTCAGTCTGGGCAGTAACTTGTCACTCTGTCCCCGGTCAGTCTGGGCAGGAACTGGTCACTCTGTCCCCGGTCAGTCTGGACAGTAACTGGTCACTCTGTCCCCGGTCAGTCTGGACAGTAACTGGTCACTCTGTCCCCGGTCAGTCTGGACAGTAACTGGTCACTCTGTCCCCGGTCAGTCTGGACAGTAACTGGTCACTCTGTCCCCGGTCAGTCTGGACAGTAACTGGTCACTCTGTCCCCGGTAAGTCTGGACAGTAACTGGTCACTCTGTCCCCGGTCAGTCTGGACAGTAACTGGTCACTCTGTCCCCGGTCAGTCTGGACAGGAACTGGTCACTCTGTCCCCGGTCAGTCTGGACAGGAACTGGTCACTCTGTCCCCGGTCAGTCCGGACAGGAACTGGTCACTCTGTCCCCGGTCAGTCCGGACAGTAACTGGTCACTCTGTCCCCGGTCAGTCCGGACAGTAACTGGTCACTCTGTCCCCGGTCAGTCCGGACAGTAACTGGTCACTCTGTCCCCGGTCAGTCCGGACAGTAACTGGTCACTCTGTCCCCGGTCAGTCTGGACAGGAACTGGTCACTCTGTCCCCGGTCAGTCTGGACAGTAACTGGTCACTCTGTCCCCGGTCAGTCTGGACAGTAACTGGTCACTCTGTCCCCGGTCAGTCTGGACAGTAACTGGTCACTCTGTCCCCGGTCAGTCTGGACAGTAACTGGTCACTCTGTCCCCGGTCAGCCTGGACAGTAACTGGTCACTCTGTCCCCGGTCAGCCTGGACAGTAACTGGTCACTCTGTCCCCGGTCAGCCTGGACAGTAACTGGTCACTCTGTCCCCGGTCAGTCTGGACAGTAACTGGTCACTCTGTCCCCGGTCAGTCTGGACAGTAACTGGTCACTCTGTCCCCGGTCAGTCTGGACAGGAACTGGTCACTCTGTCCCCGGTCAGTCTGGACAGGAACTGGTCACTCTGTCCCCGGTCAGTCTGGACAGTAACTGGTCACTCTGTCCCCGGTCAGTCTGGACAAGAACAGGTCACTCTGTCCCCGGTCAGTCTGGACAGTAACTGGTCACTCTGTCCCCGGTCAGTCTGGACAGTAACTGGTCACTCTGTCCCCGGTCAGTCTGGACAGTAACCGGTCACTCTGTCCCCGGTCAGTCTGGACAGTAACCGGTCACTCTGTCCCCGGTCAGTCTGGACAGTAACTGGTCACTCTGTCCCCGGTCAGTCTGGACAGTAACTGGTCACTCTGTCCCCGGTCAGTCTGGACAGTGTCCGGTCACTCTGTCCCCGGTCAGTCTGGACAGTAACCGGTCACTCTGTCCCCGGTCAGTCTGGACAGTAACTGGTCACTCTGTCCCCGGTCAGTCTGGACAGTAACTGGTCACTCTGTCCCCGGTCAGTCTGGACAGTAACTGGTCACTCTGTCCCCGGTCAGTCTGGACAGTAACTGGTCACTCTGTCCCCGGTCAGTCTGGACAGTAACTGGTCACTCTGTCCCCGGTCAGTCCGGACAGTAACTGGTCACTCTGTCCCCGGTCAGCCTGGACAGTAACTGGTCACTCTGTTCCCGGTCAGTCTGGACAGTAACTGGTCATTCTGTCCCCGGTCAGTCCGGACAGTAACTGGTCACTCTGTCCCCGGTCAGTCCGGACAGTAACTGGTCACTCTGTCCCCGGTCAGTCTGGACAGTAACTGGTCACTCTGTCCCCGGTCAGTCTGGACAGTAACTGGTCACTCTGTCCACGGTCAGCCCGGACAGTAACTGGTCACTCTGTCCCCGGTCAGCCCGGACAGTAACTGGTCACTCTGTCCCCGGTCAGCCCGGACAGTAACCGGTCACTCTGTCCCCGGTCAGTCTGGACAGTAACCGGTCACTCTGTCCCCGGTCAGTCTGGACAGTAACCGGTCACTCTGTCCCCGGTCAGTCTGGACAGTAACTGGTCACTCTGTCCCCGGTCAGTCTGGACAGTAACTGGTCACTCTGTCCCCGGTCAGTCCGGACAGTAACTGGTCACTCTGTCCCCGGTCAGTCCGGACAGTAACTGGTCACTCTGTCCCCGGTCAGCCTGGACAGTAACTGGTCACTCTGTCCCCGGTCAGTCCGGACAGTAACTGGTCACTCTGTCCCCGGTCAGTCCGGACAGTAACTGGTCACTCTGTCCCCGGTCAGTCCGGACAGTA